>NW_024696682.1:0-2554 GCF_008729295.1 Plectropomus leopardus | reverse complement strand
TCCCACATGTCCACATCTGTCTGTCAAACAAACGTCCACATCTGTCTGTCTGTCCCACACGTCCACATCTGGTCAATTTCATGTGAAGTCTAAGCCCCACCCCTCTGGTGATGTCAACAGCGGTGGTCTGAGACAGGGGACAGGGGACAGGGGACAGGAGACAGATCAAAGGTTGGCTGATGTAACTGTTGTTGTAGATTAAATTAACTGAAGGTCACAGTCATGACAGCACTGAGGCATGCATGTAAATACGGCTGCCTGCCAGGTTCTGCAAATGTTACAGAGCAACACACACAGAGACACAGAGAAACAGAGAGAGACAGACAGAGAGACAGAGACAGACAGAGAGACAGACAGAGACAGAGACAGAGACACAGAGAGAGACAGAGACAGAGACAGACAGTGAGACAGAGAGAGACAGAGACAGAGACACAGAGACAGACAGAGAGAGAGACAGAGACAGACAGAGAGACAGAGACAGAGACAGAGAGAGAGACAGAGACAGACAGAGAGACAGAGACACAGAGAGAGACAGAGACAGAGACAGAGACAGAGACACAGAGAGAGACAGAGACAGAGGCAGAGGCAGAGACAGACAGACAGACAAATGGTTCCTTCAGTCTGTCTGTCTGGGAATTCATTCATTATTCTGTTCTGCTCTCTGATTGGACGGTTCTATCAGAAAGTAACCTCCTCCAAATCCATCTCTCTCTAACACACACGCACACACACACACACTCACTCACACACACACACACACACACACACACACAGTTCTTCTATTTAAGCCCAGCAGCCTCTGAAGAGCTCAATAATGAAATCTGTTCTCAGCTGAACCTCCGATCAACATCATCCTCACACCACAGTCTATCTGTAACAGAGAAGACTGGATTAAACATTCACACTCACATCTGGATTAAACATTCACACTCACATCTGGATTAAACATTCACACTCACACCTGTATGTCACAGAGAAGACTGGATTATTTTTTTGGGTGTTGAGGGTGTTGATGTGAACGCTGAGCCCTTCAATCCTGACACTGTGAAAAACACTGAAAACTCATAAAAATGAGCTCAGAATCAAAGACAGTATCCGAAATGTTTGTGAAGGTTCCACCTTTCTCTAGTCAACGAGCATTAAGACTGTAAATGTTTATTTCATTGTTCTTCTTATTGTTCTGTTTGCTGTGATCCTGATGGTGGAAAAATGTTGAAAGTGACTCTTACTGCTGTTTCTGTTGAATAAAAGTTCAGCTCCCACAGAAAACTAAATCTCAACATTCCTCAAACAGTGTGCAGATGGATGTTTCTGAGTGTGTGTGTGTGCGTGTGTGTGTGAGAGTGTGTGAGTGTGTGTGTGAGTGTGTGTGTGTGTGTGTGTGTGAGTGAGTGTGTGTGTGTGCTTGTGCGTGTCTGTGTGTGTGAGTGTGTGTGTGTGTGTGTGTGTGTGTGTGTGTGTGTGTGTGTGTGCGTGAGTGTATGTGTGTGTGTGTGTGTGTGTGTGTGTGTGTGTGTGTGTGTGTGAGTGTGTGTGTGTGAGAGCTCAGGTCACAGCGACTCTCAGCGTGTCCGACCTCCAGCAGGAAGTGGACGGAGCCGCCGTCAGCAGGATGAAGTTAACGAGCAGCTGCATCGACACAAACTCTGCAGGAGGAAACAGTCACACAGTCAGCAGGTTGTCACACCTGACCCGACACACGTTCCCGTTCAGTCGTTCTGCGTTCACACGGAGAGCGACTCATCAACAGGCTGCAGGTCCTTTGTGACATGAAGCATTAAACTGATGCCGACACGTGTCGCTGCTGATGATGTGACGTGATGCACTACAAATACTTCAGCAACAGTTCTGCTGCAACGAGGCGGTGAAACTCGGACCGATCAGAGAGTTTATTTTCAACAGTGATGCTGTTGAGCTCAGGGAGCCTACACTGTGCTCGCCATCTCTCGGTAACTCAGGGACGTGATGGCGCTGAAAAGTTCAAATGGAGCTCAGATCAAAAGCAGATATTTTTATGACTAAATACAAACTCTCGCCAGTAGCAAACACATGCACCATGACAACATAACTACGGTAACCAGTGGATGAGCAACACTTCCACGCACTTCCATGGCGCCTTGGTGATGATGTAGCTGGTGACAGTGTTGCCATGTGGCTGGCGTGTGAACGCAGCATCAGTCAGCAGGTGACAGCTGTCAGCAGGCGGCTTTGTGTGTCCAGAGGAGGAGTTCTCACTCTGGTGTTTATTTATGAAGCGGAGTCCGACACTCGCAGCACAGAGCAAAGCCTGCTGGGAGAACAGCTGCTGGGGCTGATACAGAAAGTTTAAAGAGAAGAAGAAGAAACGGATGTAGAGCGCTGAAAACCTCTGAGAGCTGAGCAGCTGCTGAAATTATTTCATCATGTTTCTATCGTTTCATCTCAAGCACAGATCTGCTGAGAGCTCTCCGTACAGAGAGGAAACAACGAGAACATTTTCACTACGACAACAATAACGTCATTGCCACAACACAAACACTCACTGATAAACAACCACAACAAAAACACAAACACT
>NW_024696681.1:0-692 GCF_008729295.1 Plectropomus leopardus | reverse complement strand
GAAACATGTATATTCTGAAACCTATTTCGACCTCCAACTGGTGCCTCAATCAGCAACCAGCAGATTTCCCTCCATTTGCAGATTCTGGCACCAAATCTCCACCAAAAACCTATGTACCGATCTTCAGCTGCTGTTTCCACCTGCAGATTTTGGCAGTAAGCTCCTACCAAACCTCCAACTATGGCCTCTGGCAGGAACCTTCACCACTGCCTCCACTTTTATATTCTGAGACACAGCATGGCCAAATAATCAAACTACAGTCATAACTACAGCATTCCATATGATTGAACACTGTAAAGTGCTGAAGAAATATTTGCCATCAAAACGTTCTGTCATCTCTATCTTCAACCTCGGTCTGAATCCTGCAGCTACAAATTTCATCCACAAGTTTTGGCAAACAGCTCCTGCAAAACATTCAACTACAGCCTCTGCCTAGAAACTGCAACTCCACCTGCAGATTTGGGTAGATGGCTTGGCCAAATGCTCAAACTACGACCACAACCACCACCATTCCCTCGGCTCACTCTCCTCAAAGTTCTTAAGAATCACATGCAATCAGACAACTCTTGCTATTTCCACCTTCAGCCTCTGTCAGCAACCTAGAACTGCAATCTCAACGTGCACATCCTCGGAGAAAACTGCTGCAAACCTCAAACTACAGCTTCTGTAGGCAGTCTGCAATATTTGCCTCC
>NW_024696680.1:0-788 GCF_008729295.1 Plectropomus leopardus | reverse complement strand
GTCTCTGACAACACATCAGAGGGGGACGGGGATATGTTTTTCCTTGGTGCAGTGACTGAAACTAAGCCAGCTGTAATCGAGCAGCCAGACACTGACGATGAGTGGCTTGTGGAGCTGCCTGTAAATGACAGCATAGTCGAATTTAAAATCGACACAGTAGCTGACATCACTGTAATGTCACAGACTGCATTTAACAGACTGCACCAGAGCCCAAGATTGGTCCCAGCAAAGAAAATACCATTAGTCACCACTGTACTTTACCTCACCAGAGGTAAAGTACAGTGTATTGGCAAATTCCTGGCCAAAACTCAGTTTAAAGGACAGAACTACCACTACTGGGTTACTGTCATAACGGGCCCGTATGCTCACAACCTATTGGGAGGGACTGTTGCCAAGAGGATGGGGTTGGTCAAGCACATTAATGGCGTCGACACAAACATGTTAGCCGACGTGTTTGGGGACATCGGCCTGCTAAAGTGTAACCCTGTGAAAATTGAACTGAAGGCAGGTGCCGAGCCCTACATTCTAATAGCGCCACGACGCATCCCATTTCCTCTTCTGTCAAAAGTGGAGACAGAACTGAAGTGCATGCTCGCCATGGGGATGTGCCCCGATGGTTCCAGTGGAAAAGAGGAACTGAGACAAAGTGAGGGTGTGCGTCGATCTCAAACGCTTAAACAAAGCCATGAAACGTGACCGTTAAAGCGTGTTTTCCACCTTGGACGCTTCCTGTGGATTTTAGCAAATCCCTCTGGACGCAACCAGCCAAAAGCTGACAACATTCATAA
>NW_024696679.1:0-365 GCF_008729295.1 Plectropomus leopardus | reverse complement strand
CCCCTTGGTGATCTTTTTTGTCTTATCTGTAGTGGCAGAACATTACCAGCGGAAACACTTAAGTATAGAGTGTTGTGATGTTTATTAAAACTTATACTATATTTATATACTATAAAGATCTACAAAGAATAAAGCAGCCTGTGAACACACCTTGGAAAAGCCCTGGACTTTCATGCCCAGTGTTGATTTTTTTTTTTTGACATGGTCATTATTTTTTTTAAGTGATTGATAACAAGCTGTCTCTTTTTTATCAGTTAAAGTGGAATCACGCTGTCCATGTACATGTGTTACTGTTTTTTTTTAATTGATGTTTTAGTCAGGACATCAGAACAAAACAGTTTTCACACATAGTCAAGATAACTGTT
>NW_024696678.1:0-640 GCF_008729295.1 Plectropomus leopardus | reverse complement strand
AGAAATATATAAATTAGTTTGCAGAATTCTGTTAATTGTAATATCATGTTAAGTTTCTGAATAAATGTTTCAATATCTTAAGACATTTGTATCTCCATACGAATTGTAATATTCATATGATACATTTTACCATTTAAAATATGTTTATTAAATTGCATTAATTTCATAAACAAAATATTACAATTTCATGCTTTTTATCATACGTTTTCTGACACATTAAAATTAATTTTAAAGTCATATTTTGTATTAGATGGTGCTGAGTCACTGAGGGGAACACATTATATATATTTTTACATTTCCATCATTATACTTTTTAATATATAAATCAGATTCATCTCCTTTAAAAATAAATAATTACTTGAGTTGTGCTTTGAAATTAAAAAAAATCGTTTAGGAATTATGAACCTGTTAATGTAACAATAGCTGCAAGAATACTCTACTGATGATGAAAAAAACTAACGTTAAGCTTGAAGCAGCAGAGAATCATTAATAAAAACATTTTCAACTTGTTAAATAAAACAATTGAAGGGAAATAAATGTTTATTCTTACCTGTTACATACAGTTTAGTTCCAGAGCCAAAGATCCAGTCGAATCTCACAGTGAGAGAGAGTAATACAAAAACCTGTCTGCTGCTGAATG
>NW_024696677.1:0-578 GCF_008729295.1 Plectropomus leopardus | reverse complement strand
ATGTATAAATAAATAAAAGGGAAACAGCTATCAACCTCTTGTTTAAACGCTCTTAGCATTAAAATACAACCCATCTTCTTTGTTGCTTCCATGTTGTTCCCACTTTACAGCCTAAAAGCTCATGAACACAACAAAGTCGGAAGAACGACTTCCCAACTTGGAAACTACAAACTTTCGACGTAACATGAATGCAGCATCAGTCTCATCTTTCCCGATTAAATGAGCTAATAGGGAACTTTGACCCCAACTGCCAACTCTCCTCAACCAAGACGACAACCCTTGTTTTCACTATTAGATGTGTTTGTAGAACTAAAACCACCATCTGTGAGCGCTGCCCAACACCAAACACACACACACCAAACACACACACACATGAACAAACATCCACGTCAGAGTCAGTGTCCTACCTTGCAGTCATGCTGCGCCATAAATGAGCTCCTGTGGGAGAGAAGACAACGTCAATTATTCATCATCACTGAGTCGGTCACATCTCTGGAAAATGGTGTAATACTGACAATTAAAAAAAAAACATAATAATTGAAAATGTAGAAAAGCTCTGTTATTATTGCATAAAATAT
>NW_024696676.1:0-475 GCF_008729295.1 Plectropomus leopardus | reverse complement strand
CTTTGGGTTTCGACATCATCCCGATTTTCATTTCAAACCAAAACTCAGCATTTATCCGGTGTTGGCAGACAGAAGATAACGGGAAGGGAAAGAAAAAGATTATGATGTTTTGTTTTTTTTTGTTTTTTTTTCATGCCCTGAAAAAAGAAAATTACCAAAATCAGGTTTGGTCCAGGAGGAAGTTTTATTTCGTTACAAAACAAGAGCGCGGACTCATAAAAGAGCTCAGACAGAAGGCAGGAAGAGAAATCTACGCTTCAGTTTGGACACGACACCTTTCAACCACTTAGAAAATATAGAGGAGCTCTGATCACACACGAATACACACAACCTTCACGTCATCTACACCGTAAAAAAATAAGAAATAAAATTAAGCAAATCAATCTGCACGTCATCTACACTGTAAAAAATAAATAAAATTAATAAATCAAATCAATCTGCACGTCATCTACACTGTAAAAAATAAATAAAATTA
>NW_024696675.1:0-221 GCF_008729295.1 Plectropomus leopardus | reverse complement strand
AGACTGATTGTTACAGATAAATGTTCTCTGGTTATAAAGAAGGTCACATATGAGGATGTTGGTCAGTATACCTGCAGACGGCACAAATCAACACAAGAATTTCAAGACACTGTGGTTTATCTCTCTGTTGTTACCTGTGAGTATGTTTTCAGCTCAACTGTCTTACTAGAACAGTCTACTGAAACATTACAATAATTATGATTGCAGTGATAAAGTTAACT
>NW_024696674.1:0-505 GCF_008729295.1 Plectropomus leopardus | reverse complement strand
TATATTTATTATTTTATTTAAGCAATTTTTTCAATTCATTCTCTGTTCTGGCACTTTTCTTTACTTTTTTTTGCTAATTCAAGTAATTTTCTTGCAACTTTTTTTATTCCTTTTACAAATTTCTTGCTAATTTTGGGGTCTTAAATTGCACTTCTTTCCATGTTTTTCAAGGTAATCATGTGCCAGGTTTTAAAGGGTTAACAGAGTCTTGATCAGTCAGTGTTTATGATTAAAGGTTAATAATTAACATCCCCACTGAAAACAGATCCAAGTGGATATGCTGATATCTAGTGTTCTCTCAGACTACTTTCATGACAATATGCTCAAAGTTTGTTATGGGATTTTTGCCTAAAGTCGCCAAAATTAAATTGTCTACCCCAGCTGTAAGGGATCATCAAAATTCACCATGAGGGGAACATGAATGTCTTGTAAATTGGCCACCAGGGACAAATCATCATCATATTTCATATCAATCCATTAAACAGTTGTCCACAAAAAAAAAAAA
>NW_024696673.1:0-368 GCF_008729295.1 Plectropomus leopardus | reverse complement strand
ACAACTTGTAATAACTTTGGAGCTTTGGAAAAAATGTTGGCATTGTACGCTTCTGAAACCACAGATGTGTTACATTTGCATGTTATTACGTAGTGGATACACTGAAACTTTGTGAACTGTGCTGAAGTTAACATGTGGTTAGGTTATGGTAAGAAAAAGCTCATGTTTTGGCTTAAAATACCTGGTTTTAGGAGCACAATTCCTGTTAGAAGAGCAGGGCTGTCTGGATAAAAAAAAAAAAACCCAAAAAACAACTATCCGTGGCACTATCCCCAGTAGAAACACTGCAATGGGTTACCATAAAACACCCATGTTTAGAGTCTAAAACACTGGAAACAGCAATTACTTGAGAGAAACACCCACTTTTG
>NW_024696672.1:0-289 GCF_008729295.1 Plectropomus leopardus | reverse complement strand
CACAGACAGAGACAGACACAGTCACAGACAGACACAGACACAGTCACAGACAGAGACAGACACAGTCACAGACAGAGACAGTCACAGACAGAGACAGTCACAGACAGACACAGACAGTCACAGACAGTCACAGACAGACAGACACACAGAGTCACAGACACACACAGACAGCCACACAGTCACAGACAAAGAGCAACAGAAATAAATGAGTTCATTTTTACTCAGATTACTCTATTTTACATCAAGTTCTGAATCATATTACATTTAAGGGCATGCATTTCTTAAAAAC
>NW_024696670.1:0-695 GCF_008729295.1 Plectropomus leopardus | reverse complement strand
TGACGTTTATCGGTAAATAATTACTACTAATTTAGTCTGACATCTGCGCTCCATCTGAGGCTCCAAATTTCTAAAAAAGAATTTATAGAAAAAGAAAATGACCTTTTTTAAAACAAACAACAAAAAATGCCAAAAAAAGTTTTGAAGAAAAATAAACTCAACTCACTCAAATTTTACAGAAAAAAAAATGTTTTTGTGAAAATCGTCCAGAAAATCACCCGATTTTAACAAACTGTGTCGGTGTGTTTTAAGCCCACATACTAATTTATATTTCATCAAATAAAATAAAATGTTTTGGTTTTTTTTGTATGCTGGGACCTCAAACTGAACCGCTGATCTAACAGACGCGCTCTCTGTCTGTCTCCTCCTGCAGGTTGGTGATGTCATAACACAGGTGGAGTTTGTGGATGAGCAGTGGATTCTGGGAGTTGTGGGCGGGAAGCGTGGGATTGTGCCTAAAAACTACATTTCACTTCTATGAGGAGGAAAAATGAGAAATAACTTTCGTTTTTCTCAGTGTTTCGCAGCCGCTCTGAAAACAAGTCGGTGGGTTTTGAACTCGTGACCCTTGAACGCCACAGAGAGCGTTTCAAGGTTTTCCAAAAACTTTCCAGGCAGTTTTTTTTTTCATGAAAACGAAAAGCTGCTTGCTTAGTTTTTATTGGGAGTTTGAAGACTGAAACTCTGAGTTTGTG
>NW_024696669.1:0-295 GCF_008729295.1 Plectropomus leopardus | reverse complement strand
CTCTCCGTTGCCGTCTGGACAGTCTTTTTCAGTTGCCTGATGATGGTAGGCCTGGCTTTTTGCCGTCTGTCGTTCAGGCCGAAGGAGAGAATGATAATTTCGGGTGCCTGGGTGCAGATAGCTCTCCTCAGGAGAGACTCTGCGTGTCTGAAAGTGGCACCGGGAAAACTGTCCACTTGGACCTGTCCGCTGGCGAAGGGGGGAACTCTGGACAGGTTGGAGTCCCCCATAATGACCACCTTGTGTGAGATGGTCAGAGACCAGTCTCTTAGTTTGTTGTTGGTGGAGATGTGCC
>NW_024696668.1:0-699 GCF_008729295.1 Plectropomus leopardus | reverse complement strand
TTTTTTCGTGATTTTTGACAACATACTATACAAAAAAAAATGGCATAGCATACTATGGCAGCAAAAATGAAGACAAAATGTCATAGTATTGAATGTCATCAAAAAAAAACTTAAATGAAAAAATAAATGTTAAATTTTTAAAATGAAAAAATAGTATAGCATAGTATGCCATCAAAAATAATTAAAAAGTCATATTATGGTATTTCATCAAAAATCATGACAAAAAAAGTATAGCAAGTCACCTTAAATCGTCAAAAAACGTCATTTAATCGGATGTCATGAAAAATTTTAAAAAATTGTATTTCATGGGAAAAAAAGTAATAGTATGGTTTGCCATCAGAAATCATGTCATATTACACTACATCAAAAATAGTAAACATCATGAATTGATTCGATTAAAAATTATGGAATAAAAGTTATCGTATATTATGTTCCCAAAAATCATTAAAAAAAAAAACCCAAGCATAGCATCAAAAATAGTCAATATCATAGTCCAGGACATTCATGAGACAGCATGGCATGGCATGTAACATGTGAGCGAAATATAAGGCCTATTGCATTTAATTTGTTATCTCAAGATCTCAGTTAATTATGTAGTCATTTTGGGACACCACAGTTTTGTTATCTCAAGTTCTCAAGAAAATGACCGTGCTGTGAGAAAAAAAAAATTAGGAATGTATGGCAGCTTAGGGCTTCCGT
>NW_024696667.1:0-459 GCF_008729295.1 Plectropomus leopardus | reverse complement strand
AATTTTGAGCGACATACTATACTATGACGTTTTTGACAATGTTGAGTGACATACTATACTATAATGTTTTGCTGATTTGTGAGCTACATTCTTTACTATGACGTTTTGAATGATGTTTGAGCTTCATCGTATAGTATGAGGTTTTTTAATGAATTTTGAGTGACATAGTATACTATGACGTTTTTGCTGATTTTGGAGCGCCATACTATACTATGACATTTTTGATGATTTTTGAGCGACGTAGTATACCATGACGTTTTTGACAATGTTGAGCAACATACTTTACGAATATGTTTTGCTGATTTTTATGCGATGTACAATACTATGACATTTTTGATGATTTTTGAGCTACCTTCTGTACTATGACGTTTTGATTGATTTTTGAGCTTCATCGTATACTATGAGGTTTTTTAATGAATTTTGAGTGACATAGTATACTATGACGTTTTTGCTGATCTT
>NW_024696666.1:0-737 GCF_008729295.1 Plectropomus leopardus | reverse complement strand
AATTCTGATTAATATAATTTTAATTTATTTTTCATTCATATTTTAAATAAATAAGTTTTAGACAATTTTTCCAGATAATTTCCTTCTTTTTTTTTTTAACTTTCTCTTTCCTTTTTTGTCTTTCTTTGTTTTTTTTCACCTCTGTCTTGCTATTTTTTTTGGCTCATTTCTCCTTTCGTTGCTCATTGCCTTCTCCCCATATTTTTGAAAAAATAAAAAAAAATCAAGCCAGTTTACTTAGGTTTCAAAGGCCACCAAGGTTTTTCTTCATCTTGCATCATTCCTCTTCATTTTCTACACCTTCTTATTTATTGATGACAATCACTGAAATTCCCCCTAATTTTTGAGGCTTTGCATTTTGTCAGAGATCCAGTTCTCCAGAACTTTCTTTCTCTTAGAGACACACACACACACATGCACAGATCCACGGGTGCAGCTCAGGTTCAATGTCAGCTCTGGTATTTGAGCTGAAGGCGAGGAGTGAAAAGATCACTGTAGGTCTCCACACAGCACACAGACTGCAGCGAGCCGGTCACCTCCTCACAGTCACTGCATACATGCTTCATGTGTGTGTATGTGCATGTGCAGATAGAGAGACAGCTGAAAAGCTCATTCATACACACGGACAGTGTGGCCATTCACTCCGAGCAGCCAGCTCTGTTTCTCCTCAGCCCTGGGGCTCTGCCAATCAGCTGGCTGCAATCTCTCCTCTTCCTCATCCTCTTATTTTTCTATTT
>NW_024696665.1:0-404 GCF_008729295.1 Plectropomus leopardus | reverse complement strand
TGTTTTATTGGTTTATTGTAGCGTTTACTCATTTATCAAACATTTTACTGCTTTACTTTATTATTCATACATTTATTTTTACTATTCACTAATTATATATAATCATAGATAAGAACTACCTTCAGTGACAGAAGTGCTCTTTGGGAAAACATTTATTTGGCATGTATTTTGAGTTTTTAGTTTGGCCTATGTCCTGTTTAATAACATGGAGGGACGGGCTTTACAACCTATACTGCAGCCAGACACCAGGGGGCAACTGAGACCAAAATGTTACACTTTTGGTGAATTGTCATGTCGTCCATTTTTATATAGAGTCTATGGTTCAGTCTCAAATTGATTGACATAGAGGACATTATAATATTGTCTTGATAGTTGCTATGGAAATGTAAACAAATATCAGCAGG
>NW_024696664.1:0-472 GCF_008729295.1 Plectropomus leopardus | reverse complement strand
TTTGTCTCGATTTTATCTTCTATTATCTCTCCAGAATCTGTCAGACTGGTTAATGGACCTAGTCTGTGCTCAGGCAGACTGGAGGTGAAGTCTAAAAAGTCCAACCACTGGTCCTCAGTGTGTGAAGCTGACTTTGACCAGCAGGATGCAGAGGTGGTCTGTCGGGAGCTCGGCTGTGGGTCTCCTTTACTCTACCAGGGGGCGCTCTATGGTGAAATGGAGGCTCCAATGTGGACTGACGAGTTCCAGTGTGGAGGCCACAAGTCTGCTCTCATGGACTGTGCAATCTCAGGTCCAGCTAGAAACACCTGCTCACCTGGCAAAGCTGTTGGACTCACCTGTTTAGGTAGAAGAGAAGCTGCAGCTTTGATATGGTTGTTTCTGTTGTAATGAAACTCAAGTTATCCTTCTAATGTTGAGTCTATTTTTTTCTGTTCAGATCCTGTCAGGTTGGTGGGAGGAGACAGTCGTT
>NW_024696663.1:0-838 GCF_008729295.1 Plectropomus leopardus | reverse complement strand
ATTCATCCATAGTCATGTTTAGGTGCTATAGAGGCCTCAGAGCCCTTCGTTGTCTGAATGCATGCATGTGAGGAGGCTCCAGGGTGTCTGAATGTAAAGAAACTGTTAGGTCAAGACCTTAGATGTAGATGTTTAGACTACAGCAAACCTATGTGACATGTGAAATGTACTATTTAAAGATGAGTGATTCTTCTGTTACTGTCAGTTTTTGGTATGTCTTTCTCCATGCACACATGCTGTGCCAAAAGCTTCTCCGATCAGATTTATGTAATAAACTAAGAGTTCACTTGTGTCATTTCTCTTTACACGTTTAAAATAAAACTAAACTAATCTAAAGTGTCAACGATATTGGTTTTTCAGAGCCGTTCGCAGTTATTAGTTCTTAATGATCACCGATATTTTGAACCAATATGCATTTCTAATAAAAATGAAAATATTTGTCAAAATTTAAAATAAGGAATATAGACATATTACTGTCAGATTACCGATGTGGCCCAATATCAGGGCCAATATTTGGCATTTTGTTGAATATCTGTATTAACGTTTTATTTTAATGACTGCTGATGAAATTAATTAATCAGCTTGGGAGGAACTTTTACTTTGGAAAACCTCAGAGAGCAGTTTTTGTGTTTCTTCTTATTTTTCTTTTTTTTTTTCTTTTTTAAAGATGCTTGGAACTTGTTGTATATGATGTTTCGGTTTTGATTTGAACATTTGCTAAAGGCATTTAAAAAAAGTTTGTTATATTCCAAATTATACATTTCGACAAAACTATTTTCATCGTTATGGTAAATGCGTATCGGTTCCAAATATCCCTTACTCTCATTATGTACTAACA
>NW_024696662.1:0-524 GCF_008729295.1 Plectropomus leopardus | reverse complement strand
GCGGGAACCCCTGAGAGGTCTGGAGTGGTGCAGGAACGGGTGACCCCCTTAGACGAATCTTGCCACTGTAAACAGGTCTGTTGGCAAGACGGACTCCATGCCACAATCGAACCGGTGGACCAGTCAATGTGGGGATTGTGTCGACGCAGCCAGGGGTATCCGAGGATCAAAGGTAGGTCTGGGGACCTCAGGACATGGAATTGGATGGTCTCATGATGGGTGCCGGACAGGAGCATGGAGACGGGAGTAGTCTGATGGGTCACGGTACCCAGAAGATGACCATCCAGGGCGTTAGCCGGAACAGGACGTGACAGGGAGACCAGGGTTAATCCCAGCTGACGAGCCAGTTCCTCGTCGATCAGGTTCACATCGGCACCAATCACCAACCAGTCAATAAACGTGGCCAGGGTGTGAGTTTTTTCACCCAACCGAAGCTGCACGTGTAACAAGGGGCGGAGACTGGAAGCAGAGTTCTGGGATCGGCTCAGCAGTATGCCCCTCTCTACTGCTGAGCCCCCCCTTTT
>NW_024696661.1:0-716 GCF_008729295.1 Plectropomus leopardus | reverse complement strand
CGTCACAACAGAAATGAGAAAATTACAACAGTGGTTTAGCATAAAAACGTTGTTATTGAATTTTAACAAAATTAAATTAATGTTGTTTGAAAACCACAATATAGAGACACAGGTATAGATGATGAGTGATAATGTTAATGAACATGAATCATTTTTTTATTAAAAATATACAAAAACTATATTTTGGCAGGCATATGGATGAGGAAAGATTGGGGTGTTTCTATTGATTTTGCAACACTGAGGAATATTTTGGCTTGTAAATGAACCTTGGATAGTTATTTATTTATTTAATAGGATGGTAAGTTAACGGGGGACGGTTGCTTGTACAATAGTTGTAAATAAATTGGGGAATTTGTTGAAATAATATCAGAAGAAAAAAATGAGAAAGGGGTAGAGACATATATGTTTTACTTTTACCTACTCCTTTTTGGACACTTTTTAACATTTTTTAGAATGTTTTAATTTTTGGTTGGAAATAAAGCAATTCATTCATTAATAAATAAGTAAGTAAAAAACGTGGAAGTTTGACGTTACACCATGGTCACGCGGTTCACGGGACACCCAAGCTTTGAGTGGCTTTTCATGTCAAGGATCGTAAGATGGTACGGGCAAAATTTGAAGTAAATTGGGTCAAATCTAAGGGGGGAAATCCTTAAAGTGTAACCCTTATAAATGGCTAAAAATGCACAAATATTTCACAGTATTTTCAAAATGGC
>NW_024696660.1:0-1271 GCF_008729295.1 Plectropomus leopardus | reverse complement strand
TTTTATTTTATAAGAAATGCCACCAATTTTCCCAGGATTCAAAGGTTTAATATTTACAGTCTGGCGATGGGCACCATGTGGAGGCAGATGTATCTTTATTTTCTTGAAAGGCCAAATCGTCTTTTGTCTGTGCGTTAAGATTAATTCTTAACCTTAAAGATTTTTTGGACAAACCAGTCCTCAGCCAAAGGACCACTTTGTTGTTTTTTCTGGAGCTTTCAATCACATCTTACAGCCTTCATCAACAAAGATAAAGGTAGGAGACCTTGAGTTGAGGTTACTTTGTCAAATGCTACTTTTTTCTGTTTTTGTTTTTTTTGTCTGTCACTGGGTGTTTCGGGTCTTTCACAATGATTGAAATTCTCTCCGTTTATTTTAGGACCTTTAACTATTTTGTTGTTCAGTAAACTCATTTTAAACCTCGTGAGAGACTGGGCCACTCTTAACAGTAACACTACGCCGTGTGAGATATATCAGTCTGGACATCATCCAACTGATGCTGTTAGTGGGAAAATCGTTCTTTATAATTTCACTCACAGAATGAGACGGTTAACGAGGCCGCTGGATTAATCAGGTCTGTTGTTTTTCAGAATAAACCAGTGATGGCGTTCGGACTGGTGACCATCACCCTGTGTGTGGGCTACCTGGGCTACATGCACGCCATGAAGGAGAACGACCAGCAGCTGTACGAGGCCGTCGACAGCGAGGGAGAGAGATACATGAGGAGGAAGACCTCCAAATGGGACTGATGGCGTTCCAGTGTGTGTGTGTGTGTGTGTGTGTGTGTGTGTGTGTGTGTGTGTGTGTGTTTATGTGTGTTTATGTGTTGTAATGACGGAGGGAATTAAAACCTGACTGGCCTGAAACCTGTTAATGTTTCTCTAAATGCTTGAAATCACAGCTGGGTACAAAATTTCAAAATAAAATCAGAGGTTTTTCAAATTTAGCAAAATAAAAGCAGCCATCATGAAAATAAATTCCAATGAAACTAGAAGGAAAAATAGATGACATGTATGATACCACAATATTAATCTGTAGTGTTTAGTGTGTTGTAATTTATAAATTCTTTCTGAATACATATATATGATTAGCTCTTAATGCCGGCTTAAATATTATAAACACGCTCGTATCGCTCTGTACGTAAAATGCGCTTTTCAAAATCTAGTTTAAAAAAATCATATACATTAATATGATTTTCTTCTTTCATTGAGTTAATTTCTTAACCAACATAAGTCCTGATCATAAATATCAAATATTCTGAAATTTTCAGA
>NW_024696659.1:0-713 GCF_008729295.1 Plectropomus leopardus | reverse complement strand
CCCAGGGGAGGACCCCAACCCAGAAGGTCCAGGAACAGGAGACGGAGAACAGGCAGGAACGGAGGACCCACGACCAGGAACTGCACGGGACGGCTGTTCCGGATGGAGCCGATGGAAATCCTCGATGAGCTGGTGGTCCAGGATTTGCCGAGCCGGGACCCAGGACTGTTCCTCCGGACCGTACCCCTCCCAATCGACAAGGTACTGGAGACCTCTGCCGCGGCGCCTGGACCGAAGGAGCCGACGGACCGTGTAAGCCGGGGCCCCTTCGATGATCCGAGGAGGAGGAGGCGGCTGAGAGGCAGGCTGCAGGGGGCTCTCCCGGACCGGCTTGATCTTGGAGACGTGGAACGTGGGATGGATTCTCATGGCACGAGGCAGCTTCAGACGGACCGCCACGGGGTTGATGACCTTCTCAACGGGGAACGGACCGATGAACTTGGGAGCCAGCTTTCGGGAGTCCACCCTCAGCGGAAGATCCCTGGTAGCCAGCCAAACCCGTTGACCCACCCGGTAGGGAGGGGCCTGGGAACGGCGCCGATTAGCCGCCGAGGTGTAGCGACCCGCGGCCCGTAGCAGTGTGGCTCTGGCCCGGGTCCAGGTCTGGCGGCATCGACGGACGAAGTCCTCCACCGAGGGGTAGGCCGTCTCCCTCTCTTGGGCGGAAAACAGAGGAGGCTGGTACCCATAAGCACACTGGAAGGGGGAGAGCC
>NW_024696658.1:0-566 GCF_008729295.1 Plectropomus leopardus | reverse complement strand
GATGCACGACACACACAAAGGGGAAACCACCACCCGGGACACCAGGGGCCGCCACCTTCAGCACTCAGCAACTGAAAAGGACAGAAACAACAATTATTGGGGTCAATTAACCAAATCAACTTGCAACACAAATAAAAAATAAAGATGAAATGGAATTGGCAAACCAAAACAACAATAAGACAGAGCTGGCAGGAATCACTAACAAAACAAAATACGAATCTAGCCTACTCAATTACAATCATAGAAATGAAAAGAAACAATCAAGTAAAATACAAAGTCCTAAATAGAAAAGGAACTAATCAATGCAAAAACGAGAAATAAATCTCAACTCACTGAATTACAACACAATCTACAAATCAAATGATACAGTCAATAGAATAAACAAAACCGAAACAAATGAACATATCATTAAATCAGAACCAAATAAACCACCAAAACAAACAGCAAACCGGGATTAACCCCAATATAAATCCGCCCGGTCCAAATTCGGGTTAGTACTCGTGTCCACTACCCGGTGACAGACCCGCCGTGTCCGAAACTCCGGACGGCTACAACGTTAGCCACCA
>NW_024696657.1:0-312 GCF_008729295.1 Plectropomus leopardus | reverse complement strand
GTCTGCAGCTCGTAGTACAGTAAAGGGGCGTGGCTCTCAGGCCTGGGCTCCGCCTCCTCGCTCTTCTCACCTGCAGTCGACAGCGTCTGGATCCAGTCCCACTCCTCCCTGAACACACACACACACACACACACACACACACACACAGTGATGTGATATGTAATGTAATACGAGTGCCTTTCGAGAGGAGCGAACGGCTCTCATTCCTCAGATTTCTGGTAGAAATTCCTCATTTCTCCGAGTGTTCGTGTAGCGGAGCAGCTGCGGTCTCTGCTGCAGATTCTCAGACGAACACAGATCGAAGTCTTTGTT
>NW_024696656.1:0-508 GCF_008729295.1 Plectropomus leopardus | reverse complement strand
AAACTAAACCCATCAGATGGGCCTGTTTCCTCACAAGCAGGTGTGTCAGATAGCACAACATTAAACAACAACACACAAGTCAAGGTGTGTACCATTTGCAATGATAAGTCGAACTTTTGGAGCTCCCTGTTGGAAATTTAAACTGGAAGGATTTCTGACTTGTAAAGTCAGAGGAAACTAACTGACCTAAAAACCCAAGATGGCTGCTCAGCGCATCAACAAGCTGTAGTAATCTACTTTTTTTGCACCTAGGTCTTATTTGCATCTCTTTAAAACAGTCAGACACACAGTCTTGACCAGCTGTATTATATGGAAATGTTGCTACAGTGTCTGTATGTGCAAAATACAGCATAATGTGATGCTATCTACTGGTATTGCTGCCAGCAAAAATGGCGTCTCGCAGTGGCTTCTCAAGCTCCTGGTTTAGCCCCCAGCTTTTGAGATTTACAGATTCTATTGTTTTATTTCATGTATTTTTTGTTGCTTCTCTAGTTTCAAATTCTAGTGT
>NW_024696655.1:0-528 GCF_008729295.1 Plectropomus leopardus | reverse complement strand
GTGTGTGATGGAGCATTGTCCTGCATGAAAATCATGGATGCGGACTTCTTCCTGTACCACTGCTTGAAGAAGGTGTCTTCCAGAAACTGGCAGTAGGACTGGGAGTTGGGCTTGACTCCATCCTCAACCCGAAAAGGCCCCACAAGCTCATCTTTGATGATACCAGCCCATACCAGTACCCCACCTCCACCTTGCTGGCGTCTGAGTCGGACTGGAGCTCTCTGCCCTTTACCGATCCAGCCACGGGCCCATCCATCTGGCCCATCAAGACTCACTCTCATTTCATCAGTCCATAAAACCTTAGAAAAATCAGTCTTGAGATATTTCTTGGCCCAGTCTTGACGTTTCAGCTTGTGTGTCTTGTTCAGTGGTGGTCATTTTTCAGCCTTTCTTACCTTGGCCATGTCTCTGAGTATTGCACACCTTGTGCTTGTGGGCACTCCAGTGATGTTGCAGCTCTGAAATATGGCAAAACTGGTGGCAAGTGGCATCTTGGCAGCTGCACGCTTGACTTTTCTCAGTTCATGG
>NW_024696654.1:0-422 GCF_008729295.1 Plectropomus leopardus | reverse complement strand
TTTTAATTTTATATACATTATTATTTTAATCAGCATCAGCCCTAATCATAACTATCACATATTCATACATTTCAGAATTGTCACTCTCAAAAAGGCCAGGTTTTTGTCATTATGCCGCGACGTTTTTAGATGAAAAAAGAAAGAAAAACACACAAAAAAATAAATAAATAAATAAAGAGAATAAAAAGTGCATAAAACAGTCCATAAGGGCTAAATGGCTGTTCAGGTACACTGTTAGGCACAGTGGGCAAAGTGATTATGATGGAAGCAAAGGAGAAAGAGAGGTGCCATAGTCAAAATAGCAATAAAGCCCATATTGGGCAGGAGGAGGAAGGGCTGGTGAATGGTCAAACACGCACAGGACTTTCACCCAGAAGTGCGGGACACCATGTCCTGTGTCAAACCAAAAGCCAAGGCTGAGT
>NW_024696653.1:0-207 GCF_008729295.1 Plectropomus leopardus | reverse complement strand
TATTCTTTATTTTCTTTCATGTTGTTATTTAAACAATGACGGTGCTTAAAAAACATTAATCTCAAAAAGAGAAGAGACATGATTCATGCCAGATTTAGCTGTTAGCTAGTTTACGTCTGCAGGACAAATATCTAAAAAACACTTATCACACATGATAAAAAACATGACATTATAACAGACAAAACAAACATACAAACACATCAACAT
>NW_024696652.1:0-443 GCF_008729295.1 Plectropomus leopardus | reverse complement strand
TTTGATAAAAGCTGTCAAAAATGAGTCAATGTTTTAGACAAGAACAACATAGAAGTATTGTATATGTGGGCTGAGTTTGTTACTTTGTGTCTGACAACAATATGGAATTGTTTCTTCAACTTTTTCATGCATCTAATTCTTGCTCAAAAAAATGTCTCGTTCTGAAGTGTAGCAAGTTCTGTCATTGTGGGCAGGATCATTTTATGCATAATATGCTGTTTCTTACAGAACATGTGTTCTTTTTCCAGAAAGCACCAATGAAATGTCTATCATCAACATCTATAACAGACTTGGACAAGATGCTATTCTGCCCTGTGTCACATCAACATGCTCCATAGTTACATGGCTTTACAACAGAAATCAGTCTCAGTATTTCACTGAAGTTGTGAATGGAAATGTTTTGAAGCGCTCAGCTCGAGCTGCCAGGCTGAGTGTGAACACTG
>NW_024696651.1:0-866 GCF_008729295.1 Plectropomus leopardus | reverse complement strand
CTCCTGAGTAACATATTTGTTCAGTACATCCCGCCCATCCGTACATCAACATAGTCCGTGTGTAAGTTCATTTAATTTATTTTGATCCTGCATTTCATTTCCATCCGGCATTTCATTTCCATCTGGCATTTCATTTCCATCCGGCATTTCATTTCCATCCGGCATTTCATTTCCATCTGGCATTTCATTTCCATCCGGCATTTCATTTCCATCCGGCATTTCATTTTGATCCTGTATTCCACACGTCGACTTCCTGCAGACTGAGCAACTGCTGCCCAGCTAGACCTCCAGAGAGTAAGTACCGTAAGTGCCATTTTTATTTAAGTCAGATTTTTCTGGTCGGCCTTTGCGCCATGAATGTAAGTGTGTGTTTGTTTTGTTTTTTCCCTGACCATGTAATCATGGCGATATAACAACTGTAAGACTATGAATTTTGAACTAATATTCATCATTATATGATGTTATAAATTTTGATTTGAGCTTCTGACTACTTGGAGCCAAAATTCAATGTTCATCTTCACTATGTTGATGACAAGTGAGAACTGTTGATATTATGGCTGGTCCATCTCCAGTGGCCTACTGCTAAGTTCTAAGCAAAAATACAGGCATAATGGGGCAAGAACTGGTTGAAAAATCAAGTTTTCAGTTAGTGTTTTAAATATAAGATGGGTTAGGATACAGCCATAAGTTTAGGAGTTACCTCTGTAGTTGGAGGATAGATTCAGAAAATTCTCCCTTAGGACAGGACAGGCAGGATGTTTTTTTGCAGTGAGTCTTCGGGATTTGACGTCGCCACCCACTGGTCCCTAAACCGAGTCTCTGCAGACGGAGTGGCCGCCGCCCAGCTACATCTACAGAGAGTGAGT
>NW_024696650.1:0-816 GCF_008729295.1 Plectropomus leopardus | reverse complement strand
GTGTGTGTGTGTGTGTGTGTGTGTGTGTGTGTGTGTGTGTGTGTGTGCGTGCATTTGTGCATGCCTGTGTGTTTGTGTATAGTATGTGTGTTGTTTGCATCTTACATTTCATGTTTCTGCTGGTTATTCAATCATTAAAATCGTATTTGTGAGCTTGCACCTGTGCATATTTCTGTGTGTGTGTACTCATCAAACTGTGTTTATTATTCAATTTGATACATTTTCATTTGTAATTTGCTGCATTCATGTGCCGTGGCTGCCGCAGGTGTACACTTTGAAGTGGGATCTCACATACACGAGCGTGCACAGCCTTTCACGCACTGACGTGTTAAACAGGAGGCTGGAGTCTGGTGAAAGGCTGCGCCGTTAAAATAACAAGTGTGTGAACAAGCAAGCGCAGGAAATACACCTCTTTCTTTCCAGTGATTCTCTGCACGTGTGTAGATATTTGTGTCTTTTTGTTTCTAATCCAAAGAAGAAACAATAGGAGTTCTTAGTGTTGACAATTTATAGAGTGGAAATGGACACGGAGGGAGGTAACAGTTGCAATTGCGTCACAAATCTCTTGGCAGCCATTGTGGAATGCTAAAGGAGATTCGGCTGTGGGTAAATAATGTAAAATCAAGGAAATAGACAGGCCCACATGAAAAAGCTGACAATTGAGATTCTAATTACTAATTCTAATTATATTTTAATAGCTGATCTTCAGGGGGCTTAACATAACTTGAATTTTTTTTCTTCTATTCAAAATGGGTAAAATCTTATTTCATTGTAACTGCATGCAGTTTATTTCTTTCAGCACATCCTGCCCCCCCC
>NW_024696649.1:0-2541 GCF_008729295.1 Plectropomus leopardus | reverse complement strand
AGTGAGAAAAAAACAGCAATTTGGCAAAAAATGTCCATCAAATTGCAAGAAACTGGTAGATTGGTTCGATTCCAACTCGCGGTCCTTTCCTGTATGTCATCTCCTCTCTCTCCCCTTTAACGCTATAACTGTCCTATTGAATAAAGCATCAAAAAGCCCAAAAATTCATCTTAAAAAAGCTTGGTAAAAACTATATTCAGAATTAGAATTAAAATAATTACATGTTTGTAATAATTGTCACATGTTCAGGTCATTTTCTTGTCTGTTTCATTTACTTTTCCTTTCTTTTCGTTTTTTTTAAATTTTTTTGGTTAAATTTCTTAGAATTTCTTGCTAAATTTTAAGTAATTTCTTCTGAAGTTGCTAATTGCTTTCTTCCCATGTTTTTTAAATAAATCAGTTTGCGTAGTTACAAAGCCTTAAAAGGATGTGGGTGTAATTTTAATCTTATCAGGCCTTTTTCTTGTTTATTTTAAAAATAAAAACCTTTTTTCTTGCAATAACATGACTTTTTTTTGCTGCCACGCGAGGACAGACAGTTCACACGACCACAAGAGTTTGCTGTCAGGAAAACACAATCAGAAGATGCTTATCATCCTGCAACACCGAGCCTCTCTGCTGCATGCTGCAGATCAGGAAATGTAATAATGTTCAGAGGTTTTGGAAGAACTTTTTGCAACCGCTGTTTTAAACTATTTAAAATATGTAAATATCAGGCCTGCTAGATTTGGTTTATTTATAATACTTAATTGCAACATGAAGTCCAGCGATGACACACATGTGCACACTTGCTGTGTCACTGTGGGGCTAATCTTTGGTGTGAGTCAGACTTGCAGAGCTTGGGGTAGGTGTGGAAATGTGAAGGAAGCATGAACACACACACACACACACACACACACACAGAGAGAGAGAGAGAAAGCCCAGAGAGATCAGCTGTCACACACTTGCGACGCACAGAGATAGACGTGTTTATACAGGAGGATTCTGTTGGCTGCTTCTTACTCGGTGAAATCAGCTTCAGGACAAACTCAAACTGGGCTGGTTTCCATTAACCCTCAAACTGCACAAATTGAAATTGCGAATACAAAAAACGGCTAATAGAAAGACGGAAATTTAAAAAAAAATCCTGTTTATCGCAAAAATGTTTTGACGCTTGCCTGAGGTGGTATTTCAGGGGTTTCTGAAAAGCCACATTTAGCAAAGCTGCAATGGAAACACTTTTTTTCACTTTTTTTATAGCTCACATGATGTGTGACACCAGGTGGCAGTAATTCGACTTTATAGAAATAAACTCGCCGATGTTTTGGGCATCCGTCGCCGTGCTTCTTGTTATCGTGGGAGAAATGTCGTGTAACAATGAGAGAGAAGTTGCAAGTTTTGTGCAAATCTGTAATGGAAAGCCAGCTACTGTCTCTGCGGTCCGGATCGATGTTTTGATTCAATGATGCAAAGTGAAAACATCGATCGATAATGCCATCTTTAAGATGCGCTTTTATTTTGAAATTCCCATGGCGTGTTTGTGTCGCCGTCTCATCCTCGTTCCTAAATATTCAGACAGTGCTAGCAGCCGAGTGAAAGTGACAGTTAGGATTTTTGTTGGTCACTGTCAGGTTTTGTCATCAACAACTGCTGCTTGTTTTCATGTTTGTTCTTTTCTCCTTCTTCTCCTTTTTGACAGTTGTCTGTTTACTTTTGCTCTCGTGATTGTTGTCATGAGAGTTTGGTGCGTTCAGTTGAAGTAAAAAGTACTCTGTCTTTTCAGAATCTTTTGGGATTGAGAAAGTCGTGTAGTGTATCCCCAGCTTAAGAGTTAACCCTCTGAAACCTTTGAAAATTGACTTGATTATTTTTTTTTAAAAAGGGCCAAAAATTAGCAAGAAATTACTAAAAAAAACGCGTGAAAATTACTTGAAAAAAGCAAGAAAGAAAAAAGTAATAAACAAACAAACAAAAAACAAACAAGAAAATCACCCCAAGCAAGTGAAAAACAAATATATGTGTATATACATACACTGTTTATTGTCAAGTTTCTCATTATGTTTTTTTACATGTTTTTCAAGGAAATCACATCAGTTTCTCAGGTTTCAGAGGGTTAAATGGTAATAAAGGGTGTCTGAATGCAGCATAAAAAACAGGTGTTAAAGGGTTAATGGCTGCCTAAGATAGCTGAAAATAAAGTAAACTTTTGTTTAACGGACACAGTGAGATTAGCAGAATCTCAAAATCCATAAAATGTAAATGATTTCTGGTGAAAGTGGAGCTGAAGTGCAAATGAAATCTTGATGATTTGCCTCTCAGCTGATCAACATGAAACCACGTGATGGTTTTTCGTATTCGGGCTCGTTTTTTTGTCCGTTTGACAAACTCACCTGAAACTGAAGAGGAAGTCTGAACCAGATCTGGTTCCTCTCTTCAGCACACGAGAACGACCTCCACACGAGCTGATGTTAGTCCACCGCTCCGGAGAGGACAGTGAATTTTTATCTCTGTGTGTGTGTGTGTGTGTGTGTGTGTGTGTGTGTGTGTGTGTGTGCGCACTAG
>NW_024696648.1:0-306 GCF_008729295.1 Plectropomus leopardus | reverse complement strand
ATAAAGTCTGCAAGCTTCATGTGATCATGAGGCAAGAAAAATCTCTTGCACAAAAACATTAAAAGCTGCTGTGCTGCAGGTGACCTGGTGGAAAATGGTTCTTTAATATTTGCAGCACTCAGGTTTTAGGAAGCACAGAATCACCCTCAAACAGCACATCTGAGGACACCATAGAAGTTTTATAAAGGGCCTAAAGACAGAGTTTCTGGCTGATCTACTAACATTAGGTTTGTATTGGATCGAGGAACAATCAAAATGACTTGTGTGTGTGTTTCCTCACCTCTGTTGAACCCTCAGAAAGGACGT
>NW_024696647.1:0-617 GCF_008729295.1 Plectropomus leopardus | reverse complement strand
TGAAAAGTCACCTTTGTGTTTTTATGTTATATTGACACAGTTATTTATAGTGTGTCTGTGAAGTCTGGTGACCTTCTTCATGCCTCATATTTTATTTCTCCATTGCTGTTTCTGTAATATTTCTTTCTTTTTTTAAAAAATAGCCTATTATCGTAGCAAAATTTGCAAAATATTATCACAATGTGACCAAAATTAGTTATTTTTATTTGATCTTTGTTGTTTTTTTTGTAGGCAGAGGAAAGGAGAACAGGAATAAAAACATGTCGCCATATTAGAAGCTTTTTTTTTTGCCCCCCAAAATGGAGGGGGAGGAGGCTCAGAGGAGCACATTAGCAATGCAAATTAGTTTTTTTTTCCTTTAACGGGGGCTCGGGCACCTGCTGTCTCGAGCATGCGCGCGCGGCTGGATGGCTGACTGGCTTCCTCCCCCACCTCCTCCCCCCCTCAGCCTCGGGAGCGCGCCTCCCTCCATCCCTCCCTCCTCATCGGAATTATGTTCCTTGTCCGCGGCGCACGCTATTGGAGCTTTGACGGATATAAAAAAATTAAAATAAAATAGAAGAAGAGGTGGAGCGCTCTTCTTTCCTCCTTTTAAAAGCGTCTCCGCGTGTCTCGCG
>NW_024696646.1:0-972 GCF_008729295.1 Plectropomus leopardus | reverse complement strand
AGTTTTCTACTGCCTCTGTTATATTCTACTGATCATTTTAGTACAGACATATTTACAGCTTATAATCAGTGTTGGGCAAATTACTGATAAGTAGTTATGAATTACAATTTCTAGTTACTTTTGTCAGTGTGAAGTATTACACAGCGTTACAGATTCTCAGATACTAATCAGTAAGTTTTTACTAAACAGTGTTGTTTAAACTTAGTTGCATTAAAAGAAATTCAAATCAACTGAACTCCATTCACACCATCCTCAATAATGGAGGACTGTATAAAAGTAAAAGTCCTATCATTTACAAAGTCCTGCAGCTCCTGCATTGCTGACAACACGGTCCGGCAAATGTTTCCAAATAAAATGCCTCGGGTTAGCAACTGGTAGGATTCTGTTCACAGAGACGTTGTCAGGGGTCTTTTATTTTGAAAGGGAAGCAGGGAAGTTGGAGTAAAACAGATGTCTTTGTCTTTCCTCATGTCTGTGACAGAGAAAAACTTTAAACTGCATTAAAAATAGAGTCAATATAATCATCAAAACACCATTTTCACTGTCTATTCCTACTGACAAATGTACGTGTAAAAAAACAGCGAGCCGCTGAGACGTGCCTGGCAAGCGCTGCTCAGGCGGGCGTAGTGGATGCTCTGTCTTGACAACATGGGCGCTGAAATACAAAAAAAAAAGGTTTGGCACTGCTCATGGGCCTGAAACGGGCCTAGTTGTATGCCCCTTTCATGAAGTATAACGATTCTATTTTTATTTAAGTAAATGTAACGCCGTTACTGAATATCAGAGTAATACATTTTATAACTCGTTACTGCCAAAAGTAACGGCGTTACTCCCAACAATGCTTAAAATACATAATTTTGAATATGCTCCAACCATCTTTGTGTCAAACATGTCGTTTCAGAGGTGAAGAAATGGACTGACCGTACTTGTTTCTGTGATGCGTCTGCTGATGAACCTCCATCTGAACTGCTG
>NW_024696645.1:0-208 GCF_008729295.1 Plectropomus leopardus | reverse complement strand
AACACTTTTTGAAAGTGAGTGGTCATCATACCAGCAGCTTGTAATTCTAATCATTCATCCGGTGGTCTTATAAAATTCCAATGTTGAATTTCAGTGGAAGTGTGGGAAAACACAGAGTGAAAATACAAACACAATTCAAAACAACTTACAGAGAGTCAGACGCAGGGAAATGTTGAGCACAGCTTGTAGTAAACACAGCAGTCCAAAG
>NW_024696644.1:0-424 GCF_008729295.1 Plectropomus leopardus | reverse complement strand
AGAATTGTTGGATTATTGTCATTTTCATCCAGAATTAAAACGTTGACAGTCACGTTGCTGCTGAGCGGAGGAACACCAGAGTCTGTGGCCTGAACTTTAAACTGAAATGTTTTTGTCTCCTCATAGTTAAAAGACTGCAGGCTGACTATATCTCCAGTCTCTGAGTTGATGTTTACCATTGTAGATAACGGCAGTGATTTAGTGTTACTTTGTAAAAATGAATAGCTCACCTGACCATTCTGATCGATGTCAGCATCAGTTGCAGAAACTCTTTTTAAAACTGCTCCTACTGGACTGTTTTCTTTCACATAGACATTGATTATGTTTTCTGTGAATAGCGGTTTGTTATCATTTACATCTGACACGTGTACACTTACAACACTCGTGCTGGAGAGAGGTGGGCTGCCCTCATCAGTCGCAGTGA
>NW_024696643.1:0-362 GCF_008729295.1 Plectropomus leopardus | reverse complement strand
AATATGTACATATATATATATATAAAGTGTCTCTTTTAGTCCTTTTTTTAAAAGGGAGTACTTATAGCAATCAATAAAAGTGAAATAAGAGAGTAAGAAGAGCCTGAGACAGCTGCTCAGATATTTCAGAGAGAAGAAAAGAAGCCTGCTGTTCTTTGATAGCCGGGAGACAAAGCAGCACATCTTTGGTCCACACTGTGCCAGTCACATATTAAAATGGTCCAATGTCTAAACATAGAGCCACATGAAGCAGTTTTTTTTTTTAATAATGTGAAACCACTAAATCCCAAAATCTATTTTCTGAAAATAAAGCCAGCTCTGCAGACATGACACAACGCTGTGCTTCCCAGTGTAAAGACATC
>NW_024696642.1:0-858 GCF_008729295.1 Plectropomus leopardus | reverse complement strand
ATAGTCAGTCAAGCATGGTAGTGATCTGCCCCCTTTCTCTTTAGCCAATTGCAGTGTTTTGAATTGGATCCTTGGTCTTCTACCCGCCGATATGAATCTTGAGATCCACTTATCCCATTCGTTAAATTGCGATTGTGTGATCATTGCCGGCAGGGATTGAAAGAGATATAAGAATCAGGGAAGTAGATTCATCTTTATTGTTTCTATCCTATTGTGCATATCTAGGGGCAGTTGAGACCATCTGCCAATATCTGATTTGATGTTTTTACTTATGGGGCCAAAATTACTTTCATATATTTTCGATAGATCTTTAGGTATTCGAATTCCCAGATATTTAATCTCCTTTGAGCTCCATTTAAAATCGAATCTATTCAGCATGTCTTTTTGAGGGGAGTAAGAATAGCTTAAAATTTGGGTTTTTTGCACATTTAATTTATATCCAGAGTAGGTTCCAAATTCTTTTAGTGTAGACATCAGCCTAGGGATGCTAGTCTCTGGCGCTGTTATAAGTAATAAAACGTCGTCCGCGTACAGACAAATTTTTTGCTCCAGCCCTCTGACCATTATTCCTTTTATTACCGGGTCATCCCTAATTGACTGTGCTAAGGGTTCAATAAATAGGGCGAAAAGAGCTGGGCTGAGAGGGCAACCTTGACGGCAGCCTCGCTCCAGCTCAATAGCCTGTGAGTGATGTCCATTCATTTTTATCCTGGCATTTGGGGAAGAATATAGGGTTTTAAAGCACCTAATAGAGTCGTCATTACATCCAAATCTTCTCAGCGTCAAATATAGGTACTCCCAGCGGACCGAATCAAACGCCTTTTCGGCATCTAGACTGAGTACTACAGCTTGTATTTT
>NW_024696641.1:0-524 GCF_008729295.1 Plectropomus leopardus | reverse complement strand
CCCAAGCATCGCTCACGAGCCCCGGGTTGGGACGCCGGAGCGATACGCCGGAGATCCAGAGGGTTGCAATCCCTTCCTGACTAATTGTTCAATCCTGTTTGCACTGCAACCACTCACATTCTCCACAGAGGCAGCTAAGGTCGCCTTCACCATCAACCATCTCACTGGTCGAGCACGCCTATGGGGAACTGCGGAGTGGGAGAGAGGCACGCCGGCTTGTGTGTCTTTTTCTGCCTTCGCTGAGGAGCTCCGCAAGGTTTTTGGGCCAGTTCCTGTGGGTCCTGACGCCACCGGAGGACTTTTGAGCCAGCGACAGGGCAACCGGACGGTGGCTGATTTTGCCATTGAATTCAGGATGAAGGCTCGACAAAAAGCGACTGGAACTCGGCAGCCCAGTATGACGCCTTCCTCAATGGTCTAGCCCCATATATCAAAGATGAACTGGTCTCATTCGATCTCCCTCCATCTCTAGACGGTTTAATCGAACTCACCACACGATTAGACCGACGCATCCAGGCGAGGAG
>NW_024696640.1:0-464 GCF_008729295.1 Plectropomus leopardus | reverse complement strand
ATGTGCTTTGAATCAAAGCAACAAAGTAAAACACTAAACTCTGACTATCTTGTATTTTCCCCACAGTGGCATCAAGGACTTGTGATATTGAGGCAAAACAGATGAAAAAAAAAATAATAATATGCAAGTGGTCAAATTCAGTTCATTGAGAGTTTATTGTAGAAAAAGAGGATAAACTGGTTGCAGAGAGTCTGTGGTTACAGCCTCCGGTGTCATTGGTGAAGCACTGAAGATGTCTCACCGTAGGTTGTTTGCCAGACTGCTTTGGGAGCAGAGTGGAGTCAGACACTGTTATACAGGAAAAAGACAAAACCTCGACATCAGTAAGAACATGAAGGTCATCTGCCAAGGTCTCACAGGAAGATAAAGCTGCTGACGAGGCTGCAAAAGCAGTTATAGGAGCAGACAGATTGGGAAAGGTCTTTTTGGTTCATTAACATTGCCTGCTTTGAAGCTGTCTTGGT
>NW_024696639.1:0-598 GCF_008729295.1 Plectropomus leopardus | reverse complement strand
CTATGTTTCACAAAACAGAATTTTGGATATGCCCATTCCTGCTTCTCTGTCACATTCACTGAGTAAAACACATACTTTATATACACAGCGGCAGCACCTTCCAATATTTGATCTCTCTCATCTCATCCTCCAGTCAAGACTTGATCCAAATGTGGAAAATAAACCGTGGAGGTAAATATCGAAGAAATAGTGTATAAGATTTAGGGGGACTTAGTGACAGCTAATGGTGAAGATTGCAACCAGCTGGAACTTCTCCTGGTTTGAATTCCTTCAGTGTTCAGCTGAATCATTCACAGAGGTCTCTTCCTCTCCACAACAAATAAACCAGGTGATTAAAACCGGTAAAGACACAAAAAAGGCATTTCACGTTAAAAATTAGTCTTTCTCCTATGCTGTTTGACATGTAGCCGATGGGCTGCTACACACCTGCTTTTGAGTGCTCCTGTTATTTCTGATCCAGGCATTGATGAGGTTTTAACCGGAAGCCAAATTATCCACAGAGGTCTCCTCCTCTTCAAAATAAATGGACCATTTTTGATGGCCCAAATGCAAAAAAAAAGTGAAAACAATAAATAAAAAGATATTAGAGCATAAATCT
>NW_024696638.1:0-1521 GCF_008729295.1 Plectropomus leopardus | reverse complement strand
CAACAACATCCAGCAACAACAACCAGCAACAACATCCAGCAACAACATCCAACAACAACATCCAGCAACAACATCCAACAACAACATCCAGCAACAACAACCAGCAATAACATCCAGCAACAACAATAGCAACTGGTTCCTGTTGGAGAGCTTTAAAACCCTAGAACAGGTGCAGTTAATATTTCTGCTGCAGAGAGAAGAAAACTAGTTGCAACTACAACTATTCATGCAACGATCTACAACAACAACTCAATAGCAACAGAAACTACAGCTAGTCATGCAACAACAACTCCACAGCAACTATAACTATTGACACAACAACCTGCAACAACTCATCAGCAACCATAACATGCAGCCGCCAGTAGCTCCTCAAATCCTTGCTACTATTTTGCTGTATTTTCTATATTTCGACTCTAGCCCCCTTTACTAACAAACTACTACTGGCAAATGTCCACTCACTCATAAAGTGGATGAGATGTGATTGAGGCTCACTCAGCAACGAATCAGAGACTGCTCACATCTTCATAGAGACATGGTTAACCCCTAGCATCCTGGATCAAACCGTTCCACTGGATGGGTGGACCTTGTTCAGAGCCAACAGGACACAAGACTGATGCAAATTCAAATATGCACTGCAGAAATTAAAGTGCCTGAAAGACAAGTAAATCTACCTTGCACCTTGCATGTGGACAATCCTGGTGCCGTACAGTCGTCCGCCGTGTTTAATAACAACACGACCAGTTCTGTCCAGCTATGCTCTCATCTGACGCTGTTCAGCTGCGTTCCATGTGGATGCGCAAGGTGACTTTTGCCATCATGCACTTAAGCCAAAAGGACAAAGTGGAGATATTTGATGAGTTCAGAATGGTGCATCCCAGCACGTGTTTGTTGACGTCCGGGCTTTGGTTTCCATGTGCGTTTGTTACCTAACGTGCATCGCAGAACGTCAACAGCAGACGCTGAAGAATATTGAGAGCGTGATATGTAGACGCAGAAGTCCACTGACAAAGTGGCAACATGTAACGACTTTGGACGAGAACGCGTTCACCTCTTTCTATTTGTTTCTCTCTTCTGTTCCTGTCTTCCTCCTCCTCCCTTCAACTTTATTCAACTTTTCATTTACTTTTCTCTGATTTCTTTTCTCCTCCAACTTTATACTTTCATTATTTTTTCTTCTTTTTGTTTTTGTCTTTCTGTCTTTCTTTATCGACTCACCTATCTTGTCATCTTCATCATCTTCTCTGTTTACATCATCACCTCCTCTCTCTCTGTTGATGGTTTTTCAATACAAACCAATTAGAAGTACTTATTTCTCAAGAGCTTAAAGTTCATCTCTCTGTCTTTCTTCTTCGCTCTTCACGCTCACACACACACACACACACACACACACACACACACACACACAGGACATGTTTTGCTATGCTATTTGAAGTCATTAACAGAGGAGTGTTTAGCAAACAGCAGCTAAGAGCAGTTTGACATTTGACTCTGATAGACCTCGCTCTTCTGTCTTTGTCCTCC
>NW_024696637.1:0-362 GCF_008729295.1 Plectropomus leopardus | reverse complement strand
TCACCTGAGTTAGCTTCGCCTGAGTTAGCTTCGCCTGAGTTAGCTTCGCCTGAGTTAGCTTCGTCAGTAAAAACAGCCGGTAGAGTTAGCTCGGTGCTAGCTTCACCTGCTAAGGTGTGTCTGTCAGAGTGGTTAGCTAGCAGCTGGGGACACAATACCTGCGGGGGACAAGAGATAACATGGACAGCCGTCTACAGGACAGACAGGAGACTCCAGCAGCACATCAGTGAGTGACACATTTTCTCTTTTCATTGTTCTCCTGCTGCTGTTTAAAAGTCCCGCTGCGGATTTATCTCCTGTGTGTTTGTGTTCTAGCTGCTGTTTATCAAAAGTCCCGCCGCAGATTTATCTCCTGTGTGTTT
>NW_024696636.1:0-510 GCF_008729295.1 Plectropomus leopardus | reverse complement strand
ACTTGCTAGTCAGTCTCAGGTGATGTCTGAGGTTTGGGGTTGGTGGGTTAACTCTCCTTACAGTGTGGAGCTGTGAAACTCCTCTCAGGTAAAGGGCGTGCGTTACTGCACCATCAGGTAAAGTATACTTAGTGGCAATTCCACCGCCACACACACACACACACACACACACACACATGTTTTCAAATGTACCTCTCCAGCTCTTTATTTTCCTGCTTTTTAAAAAAAAAACAAAAAATGAACAAAAAAAATAGTGTTTGTATGTAGACGTATTGATAAGTTGATAAGAAAATATGTTAATAGGTAGTAATATGTTTAAGATAAGTTTTGGTTGTAGATAAATGGTAAGTTGAAGATATTGATTGTGATAGAATTATAAGTAATCAGTAGTAAGTTTAAGATAGTATAAGTATCGATTAGGTTAAAGATAAGTGAAACGTTTAGGTTGTTAGTAATGACAAGTATAAGTTATAAGTTATATAACTATAACTATACTATTGTATAAGTAAG
>NW_024696635.1:0-460 GCF_008729295.1 Plectropomus leopardus | reverse complement strand
GAAGTTACTTACACAGCAGACAGAGTGTGTACAAATAAAAGTTATCATGTCAGGATTTAAGGAGATCACCTGTGGAGTACCCCAAGGATCTGTGATTGGTCCAAAAGTGTTTACACGTTATATTATTGATATTTGCAACATTACAGATCTGTTAAAATTTGTAATTGTTGCAGATGACACAAATTTAGTTTGTTCTGTTTAAAATTTAAAGGAACTTTTGAATACTGTGGAAAGGGAGCTGGAAATCCTCAAAACTTGGTTTGATGTAAAAGAAATTGTCTCTGAATATAAATAAAACTAAATTCGTGGGTTTTGGAAATCAAAAAGAAATTACTGGTGATATTGAATTAAAAATCTGTGATATTAATATTGAAAGAGTTTATGAAACAAAATTTCTTGACGTTGTGATTGATCATAAATTATCATAGAAACAACATTTTGATTATATTAGAGGGAAAAT
>NW_024696634.1:0-356 GCF_008729295.1 Plectropomus leopardus | reverse complement strand
GGTCAGACCAGAGCCTCTGGTTTCACCTCCTCAGGAGTTGGCCAAACCAGAGCCTCCTGTTTCATCTCCTCAGGATATGACCAAACCAGAGCTTCTGGTTTTGTCTCTTCAGGATTCAGCCAAACCAGAGCTTCTGGTTTTGTCTCTTCAGGATTCAGCCAAACCACAGACTACTTTTTTGGTTTCTGAGGATTTAACCAAACCAGAGCCTCTGGTTTTGCCTCCTCAGGTTTTGGCTAAAGAAGACCTTCTGGTTTCGGTTCAGGATTCAGCCAAACCAGAACCTCCGGTTTCACCTCATCAGGAATGGGTCAGACCAGAGCCTCTGGTTTCACCTCCTCAGGAGTTGGCCAAAC
>NW_024696633.1:0-958 GCF_008729295.1 Plectropomus leopardus | reverse complement strand
GATAAGATAAGATAAGATAAGATAAGATAAGATAAGATAAGATAAGACAAGATAAGATAAGAAAATCCTTTATTAGTCCCACAACTGGGACACACAATTAACATTGTTACAGCAGCAAAGGGACATCAAGGCAGGTATGTGCAAGATAAATGAAGCAAAAGAACAATATAAAGAGTTTTTTTTTTTTTTTAAAAGAAGATACAATTTTTTTGAACTGTTGAGAGTTTAAAAAATATATACAGAATTGATATAATTTATATGACGATATTAACTGGTGTGGGGAGAAAATTAAGGAAAAATTGGGGGTTCTAAGTAAAAGAAACATTTTTTGTAATTTGGGTGAACTTTTAATATAGGCTATTATTTTTGTTATTTAGTGTTAGTATTAACAGGGCAGTACTTTTCAGAGCCTATTATTATTGACAATAATGTACATGACAACCACGTTATTTTATTTTTTAAATATAACGTGAAAGAAGATAATTAGTGTTAATCAGCAGCACTTAGGTGGAACTTTCATCACGGGAGCGTTGCGCACCGGTTCGTATTATGGAGGACACTTCTGCCCACACGGTATGCTGCTGCTGCATTGTATCTCTGTTTTTCAAGTCAGTAGTTTGTGTAAATTACCAATTTCAAGTTAATGAATCAAAATTTGACCTGGGAAAGTGTCCTGGAGATGTTTTCAGATTGCTTTGAGCATGTTTGTTGAACTTTAGAAACTTTAAAATTCGGCCTCAGTGCTGGCTGATAGGCTGCAGGTGTACGTGTTTGTTTTACCTGTGTATTGTCTTGCAGGCAGGTCACTAGATGTTTGATTTAATTACTTGACATATTGTTTAATTTTGGCTCCCACGCAGTAGATTATGCGGCTGTTGTTTCACCAAAAGCAAGTAGCACAGAGCTCCTTTGTGCTTCTGCGGCAAAATGCAGCACATAGGATGAGCATCAGGTATGT
>NW_024696632.1:0-323 GCF_008729295.1 Plectropomus leopardus | reverse complement strand
TATATTATTATGTCGCTGAGATCATTCTACCTAGAAGGCTGAACACGTTGTTTTGTGTTGGAAAATCGGTTTGAATTCTTTCGATAACATGCGGGGCGGAAGGCAATGAGTAACTTGGCAAGAAATGTCCTGCAAATTGTTAATAAATAAATACATATTTGGGAAATTATTTGAAAGAAAAAAAAGCAAGGGAACAATTTTCAGGGAATTATATTTAAAATTATTTTTAGAGATTTTTTGTACTTATTCTAAGTAATTGAATAATTTCTTGCTGATTTTTTTCCCCATTTCTTGTTCACGTGCTCGCCGGCTTCTTCCCATGC
>NW_024696631.1:0-791 GCF_008729295.1 Plectropomus leopardus | reverse complement strand
TAATTGCAGAAATTAATGATAGTAAAAGATAGTAGCAGATAGTAAAAGATCATACTCAAAGTGATTCGGATGAAGTCTTTGGAGGGTATGACTCTGCAGTGAGGCGGATACTGGCTAAAGCAGAAAAAAAGAGGAACTAAGACACTGAGGAAAATGGATCCAGGACAGGACAGCACAACTGAGAGTGAGAATGGAGGCAGTGACTCTGAGGATCAGCGGTTCATAAAGATTATGATTTCAGCTCAAGGACAGAGACGATCACGAATGGTGCAGATGACACCTGAGGCAGTTTTCAGTGCGAGGTTGGACTAAAACCCTATGAGAGAGGAAATGTTGAAACAGGTTGCAGAGTGTCTGTGGTTTCAGCCTCCAGTGTCACTGGTGAAGCACTGAAGATGTCTCACCGTAGGTTGTTTGTCAGACTGATTTGGCAGCAGAGTGGAATCAGACACTGATATACAAGAAAAAGACAAAACCTCTACATCAGTAAGAACACGAAGGTCATCTGCCAAGGTCTCACAGGAAGATAAAGCTGCTGACGAGGCTGCAAAAGCAGTTGTAGGTGCAGACAGATTGGGAAAGGTCTTTTTGGTTCATTAACATTGCCTGCTTTGAAGCTGTCTTGGTTACTAATTCAACTCCTCAGGAAGAGAAGATGAAGCATTGTCCAAAATCCAGGTCATCGACATCTCCATGATCCTTGCAGAAGCCATCCATAGAACTCACAACGGCGAGTCTGTGTCGTATCTATTCAATCATGTTCGCTTGTAACAAATGGTATTTAGTATCTA
>NW_024696630.1:0-284 GCF_008729295.1 Plectropomus leopardus | reverse complement strand
ACTGAGGTCAACTCAGTGAGCAGTATAATGATTCCAGACAGCTACGCACATTTACGTTTATGAGGACAATTTAGTCATTTAAAGGAACACTTCACCCCCAAAATGACCATGTTACTCACCCCACGTTACCTTGAGTTCATGATGAAAACTATTTTTCTTGCATGCATCAACAGTGAACAACTTGTGTAGTATATTACAAATGGGTTGAGGAAAAACACCTGTGTTCAGTGACTCAAGCGCTGCTGGAAAACACTACGATGTGTCAGCATTTGAGCCACTGATCC
>NW_024696629.1:0-649 GCF_008729295.1 Plectropomus leopardus | reverse complement strand
GTTTTGGTGCAACTGTACTCAAGCTGTTGTGAGAACTGTCCCGTCACCTTTCATTATCATTATTTAGGTTTAAAGCAGAAAAAAGTAACTCAAATAATAATTATCGTTAGGGCTGCACAGTTAATTAAAATATGGTCAAGTGTGATATCCAAATTGTAGGAGCTGCAATTTTTTTTTATGTTAAGGTAAAATGTGCCACAACATACCATAATAAATGAAGCATTTTTGGTATAGCCCTTGCAAAAATGACATTATCATTATTATGATTTTTTACCACCGAAAATGAAATACAGAAATTATCATTCCCTCTAAAATCGTGACTCATATCGCAAAACCTGTCAAAATAAACAAATTGTTAGCTTTTCTTTTCTTTTCTTTTTTTGGGGGGGCGTGATATCATGCAGCTGTAATAATAGTTTAAATGTTTTTATGTTGATTGGGCTGGTAATCAGTACTCGATGTAGTTGTATAGTTGTCAAGTAGTAGCAAAACTTCTCAAGTCAAACTTTACATGCATTTGATCCTTTTTGTACCCAGATCTTTAAAGAATTGCTATTTGTATGGTTTTGCTTGAGCCAATCACTGTAACCGTGTGATTGGCCCACCACGGCAGCAGCTATAGCTCATACAGTCTGTGATGCGGTGAAGT
>NW_024696628.1:0-551 GCF_008729295.1 Plectropomus leopardus | reverse complement strand
GGGTCAGACAGGCTCCTGGAAAAGGACTGGAGTGGATCGCTGCTGATACTAATGATGGCAGGCAATTCTACTCTCAGTCAGTTCAAGGCCGGTTCACCATCTCCAGAGACAACAGCAGACAGCAGGTGTATCTGCAGATGAACAGTCTGAAGACTGAAGATTCTGCTGTTTATTATTGTGCTCGAGACACACAGTGACACAGGAAGCAGCAACGCTGTACAAAAACTCAACATGCCAAAACAAGTCAAAACTGCATCTTACATTCAAAGAAATAAACTTCAGTCCAACATAAACACACATGCACATTAAACGCCTTCATTCAGACAAATCTTATTAAAGCTCGACCGTGCAGTTGAGGCAGACATTATATATATTCTCTTCATAAAAGCGAAAATGTTTTAATCTGACTCATCTGACTTAAAAGTTAAAAAAAAAAAATACACATTCTGTCACGATTGTCAACATAAATCTTAATAACACAATTTCAATCTTGACAATTGAAAGGACAGTTCATCCTTCTCTTATAGCCTGTCAGTGTCCTTCTCTATGCA
>NW_024696627.1:0-2600 GCF_008729295.1 Plectropomus leopardus | reverse complement strand
GCTTCACAGACCTTCATTGATTAACTTTTACTTCTGTCAAATATTTAATTTAGTACAGTTTTCTCTTATTCTTTAATCCCGTCGTCATCGGCACGCTGGTTAAAATAAAGAGGGAGATCTCTGCCTTTACTCCCCCAGGATCTGATCTGATCCACAACATCAAATCCATGTAGAAAACTCAGTCAGTCTTCGTTTTGATGAAGAATAAAATCATTTGATGAGCCACATGAATATTAAAGGTTTGATGACAACATGAATCTGATGAGAGGAACTCAAACTCAGACACCAAAACCTTCTCCTGTCACACGTCGTTCAGATGTGTCTAACACTGGAGTCCAAACGTCTTCAGGTCTCTGAACTCTGGAGTCTCCTCACAGATCTGCTCAGACACTCTGGCGGACTCTGAGGACTCTGAGGACTCTGAGGACTCTGGAGGACTCTGGCGGCCTCTGGAGGACTCTGGCAGACTCTTGAGGACTCTGAGGAATCTGGAGGACTCTGGAGGACTCTGGAGGACTCTGAGGACGCTTGAGGACTCTGAAGGACTCTGAGGCCTCTGAAAATACCAAACCAGGACCCTGGCTGAAACACACAGTTATTAATATTATTCATGATGACGTTCAAACGCTTTCATATTGAATCATTTTATCTACAGCGACCGTGTGGTGTTTACTGCATGCAGTGTTTGTTGCCGTGGTAACCCAGTCCCGTGTCGTCCCCTGCAGGTCAGTCCAGTAACCACGCCTACTGGGAGCAGCAGCACAAGCACCTGCTGCAGAGTCTGTCCCCGGCGCTGCTTGAGGACTACGGCGAGGACTACGTGAACGAGACCAGGGAGCTGTTCCAGAGCCACGCCAGCCAGGCCAACCCCGACCTTAGCCCCGTCATCGACACCATCGTCCAGGCGCTGCTGGCGCCGCGGCCGCTGGCGCGTTACTTCGCGGGGCCTGGCATCGGCCTCATGTACTTCCTGCACCAGTACTGCCCCTTCAGCGTCAGCAACCGCTTCCTCCAGAGACTCTTCCTGAAGAAGAAGCTGATGCCGCGCGCCCTGAGGAAGCAGTCGGGCTTCGACCTGAACCTGAGCCTCCACAACAATAACAACAACAACAACAACGAGGACAAAGTGTCTGTGAGACAGTGAGACAGCGAGACTGACGGGGACATTAGAGGACCACTTCACTCATAAAGCTCTGTATTCTGTCCTTTTGTATGTTTAAACTGTTGAAGGGATCATAGTGACGCACCAAAAAGCTTTCTGTTGTTTCTGTCCCTCCGCCCCCACGGCAGCGCCGTGTGGACGCACCTGTAGGTCAGGGGGCGGGGCCAGCTGGAGAAGCAGCCACAGGTTGATCAGAGAACACTTTTGAGCATGGTCAGCAAGATCAGCTGATCACACTCATGGGCCTTCATCATCGCACGGAGAGAAGAGACGACTCGATCAGCAGCCGGTCCAGACACGTGGCAGTCTGACGATGTCACCACGACCTCACATGATGTCACAACGACCTCATACCTCAGCAATGTAACACTGTGACAACAAAGTGAGGTTTTTTTTATATAGCTGAATTTTTACTGTAGTCTTTTATTCTGACAGTCAGAACATCCTGGAGGTCTCTGAAGGGGGCGGGACTGGATCTGTGACCACAACAAATGAGGAGCAGAAGAAGAAGAAACACGTGATGTCATCATGAGAACATGTAGCATTAGCTGTTAGCATCAATCTGTAAACAACAACATGAGGATAAACAATGTTTTTTTAAAGGCGACAAAAGTTCCAGATCCAGACTAAGTTAATCTTTAGTCTGAATTAAAGCAGGACTAACTCTGGATTGAGTCAAGATAAAGTTGAGATAAAGTTAGGATTAAATCAGGACTTAATCAAGATAAAGTCAAAATTAAACCAGGAGTCAAAATAAAGCCAGCATTAAATCAGGATTTATTCAGAAGAAAATCAGGGTTATGTCAGGATAACATTGTGTTTCAGTTAGGATAAAATCACAGTTAAGTCTGAATTAAATGAGGATTTATTCAGAATAAAGTGAGGATTAAATCAGGACTTTATCAGTATAAAGTCAGGATAAAAATCATGAGAGAAAGATCATGTCAGGATTAAGTCAAGATTTAATCAGGATAAAGTCGGGATTTAATCAGGACTCTATCAGAAAAAAAAGTCAGGATTAACTCAGAATGAAGTTAGGATTTTCTGTCTAATTAGCGGTGTAAAGACTGATCAATCAGAATCACTGACGGATTAATCGATAATTCCTCATCACATTGATCTTTGTCGAGACTTTTGTCCGTCTTAAAATGAGAACTAACTCCGCCCACATGCTTCGTCCATGAAAGCGAGCATGCTCAGTGAAATCACCTCCGTCCGTCACATTCACACGTTCTGAATTTACAGATTAAAACTTTGATATTTGCAGAAAATTTAACGTCTGAGTCAAAACAACATCTGACCTTCACAATAAAAGCACAAAGTGACAAACAGGAAGTAAAGGTGTGTGAATGTCGCCTGGTGGTCACATGACTGAAGCGTGAATCAGCAGACGTGCGTGTGTGTGTGTGAGTGTGTGTGTGTGTGTGTGTGTGTGTGT
>NW_024696626.1:0-479 GCF_008729295.1 Plectropomus leopardus | reverse complement strand
GTTAGATCTCAGGGGAACAGGTGGAGGACTGGGGGGGTGATGGAGAGAGACTCTCAGAGCTCTGTGTGAATCTGGGAAAGTGGTGACCCTGTAGAGAGAGCAGATCTGCTGCCTGATGCTGGGATCAGTGACTTTAACTGAGCACACGCTCATCACCCCATCACACACATGAGGGAATAACACTCATGGTGCAGAGTGACATACATTTACAAAAAAAGTAGATCTTTAATTTCTTTACTGCTTTCATTGAGCAAAACTTTAAATGTAGGAGGTGCAATCCCTTTGTTTTGAATTGATTATTTCGTTAAATATTTAATGATATTTGAAAGTTTCATCAGTTTTTTTCTCAGTTTGCTTCATCAGAAATTCAGTAGTTTGCAAACAGCACTATAAGAAATTAGAAGGCAGTGTGGTGACCATTCATGGCACTTGAAATAAACTCAACAATAATCTGGCTGCTGTCCAGATGTAGCCGAGTC
>NW_024696625.1:0-295 GCF_008729295.1 Plectropomus leopardus | reverse complement strand
TTCTGCTCCTCTGTCTGCTCCTCTATCTGCTCCTCTGTCTGCTCCTGTCTGCTCCTCTGTCTGCCCCTCTGTCTGCTCCTGTCTGCTCCTCTGTCTGCTCCTCTGTCTGCCCCTCTGTCTGCTCCTCTGTCTGCTCCTGTCTGCTCCTGTCTGCTCCTCTGTCTGCTCCTGTCTGCTCCTCTGTCTGCTCCTCTATCTGCTCCTCTGTCTGCTCTTGTCTGCTCCTGTCTGCTCCTCTGTCTGCTCCTCTGTCTGCTCCTCTGTCTGCTCCTCTGTCTGCTCCTCTGTTTGCTCC
>NW_024696624.1:0-803 GCF_008729295.1 Plectropomus leopardus | reverse complement strand
AGATCTCCTCTGTTCACATGTTTCTGCAGGTTTCACAGCTCTCTGCTCAGTGTTTTAGTCTGCATGTTGCTTTCTGATACTTGTCTTCTGCATGTTCTTCTTTATGTTCATTACTTTTCAAATTAAACTCAATTTTAATAGTTTCACTCCAAGAGAATGAACATTGAACCATCATGAAATAAAAGTGTGGATTATAATCAGTCAGTGTCTTTGTATTTCTTTTATCATTCATTCACTATGGTTATGTGCATTGTTGTGTATATGTATTTCATTGTGCATCCCATGTTTACAATCTATTGTGATGCTTGAAACTTCATATTTGAATAACATAGGTCTGTATGGGAACTGTAGTGACAAGAGTTGAAAATTAGCAATAGCTTTCAACTCTTTGTGCCACACATCAGTTACATACTCTGCATTGTAAATATGTTAAATTAATGGAATAAAATCTATTCAAATTCAAAAAGACCTTCTTGATCATCTCAGTATCAAACTTGATATTGAACTACACCTGATAGTACAGTACATGTGTTTCAAATGATATTAATCTTCCTTTGTTTTGACTGTTAGATTATATTTTATAGTGCAGCTTTTATCCGAGGCAGTGCTAAACTTATTTTTTTATAAAGAATTGAACTTTCCCAGTTTACTCATTAAGTGGTTGAATTACGTGACTCTTGTGTTCATTGGACCAGTTGTCTTCATCACAGTGTCTTCACCAACTCTTTGTGTCTTTAGCTGATAATAAAAGTGAAAAGAACATGATTTGGTGTCTTTAATTAAATTTTTCATGTGAGTATGTA
>NW_024696623.1:0-596 GCF_008729295.1 Plectropomus leopardus | reverse complement strand
TTCTGCAGCTCTTCTTCAACAGCACAGATACTGTCTGACAGAGAGGACATCTGCTCCTCAATCATCCTCATCTCTCTGCTCAGAGTCCTCCTCTTCTGCTCCTCTTCCTCCCTCAGAGCTGCCAGTCTGGACTCCTCTTCCTCTTTCAGGAGCTGGTGGAGCTTGTTGAACTCTGCTCTGATCTGTCTCTCTGTGGACAACAGCTGCTTCTTGGAGTGTTGACTCACTTCTCTGTATGTCTCCTGCACTTTTTCGTATTTGTCCCTCTTGTCCTGCAGAGACTTTAAGTCAGATTTCAGCTCGTCCTTCAGCTCACTGACTGCTTGTTCTACAGGAACCACCTCGTGACTCTGGTGATGAGGAAAATCACAGACAGGACAGACAGCTCTGTCTTCATCCTTACAGAACAATTTAGTCTCTTCTTGATGTTTACTGCACACAAACATTAGTGTCTTCTCTCCTTTTTCTGTCTCAGATGATCCAGTTTTCAGTCTCCCAGCAAAAGAGTCAGCCAGTTCCTTCAGAGTAAAGTTCACTCCTAGAAATTCCTTTGAGGATTTTCTTTTACAAATGGGACAGTTTTTGTTTTTAGCTTT
>NW_024696622.1:0-354 GCF_008729295.1 Plectropomus leopardus | reverse complement strand
TTTATTGTTATGTTATGTTATTGTTATTGTTATTGTTTATTGTTATTGGTTCTGGTCAGTTTGTTTTGTAAACGCAGTGAGAACCGTTTTTTAATGAGAACGTTGTTGGGGGGGGGGTTGCAGCGCCAGTCTGTGAGTTTTTTGTTTTCTTTCAAAGGAAAATAAATCTAATATGATTGTAAATTACGGCTTTCGTGTTTTCATTAAAAACGGAAGTAAAAAGAACACTTTTTTATATTTATTTTATTTTATGTTGTACGCCCTCCGTTAATGCCAAAATAAAAGTCACAGGTCCGTCACCGCTTGCAAAAAAGGCACACAGAGATTAATGACCTCCTCACAAATATTTTGGTC
>NW_024696621.1:0-241 GCF_008729295.1 Plectropomus leopardus | reverse complement strand
TTGAAATGTTGATCAGATACTGACCAAGTTATGTCCGCATGGGTTTTTGTGTGTCTGCTAATTTCCAATAAAGCAACTGAAAATCATCAAAAGTTTATATTTTCCCCATTGCATTGTTATACACAGAGAACTAGCCAAGGGTCAGCTAATTTAGCTAAATAACAGTAGCCTTGGTTGATACTTCACTGCATAATTTGGAGCGCTGAGAAAAGATGAAGCCAGCTCAACTTGATTTTGTAGC
>NW_024696620.1:0-296 GCF_008729295.1 Plectropomus leopardus | reverse complement strand
ACCCTAACCCCAACCCCAACCCCTAACCCTAACCCCTAACCCCTAACACTAACCCTAACCCTAACCCAACATTAAAAGAATAAATAAATAAATAATTGATTTCATAGACGAAAACAAAAGAAAGATTATACTTATTACAATTGGCAAACATAGGGTTAAAAATTTGGTAGGGGAAAGTTCATCTAAAAGTTATATTCTATTTAAAACCATAAACATCAATAATTGGGTTCATTACAACATAAAAACATATAAAACATATAAATTAATGAATATTTCATTTGGCAAACATAGGGTTA
>NW_024696619.1:0-261 GCF_008729295.1 Plectropomus leopardus | reverse complement strand
CATACAGCATGTCCAAAGTCTTCCCCTCCCTGGTTGGACAGTCCACATACTGACTGAATCCTGTCAGGGTTTTGTCCATATTGACATGGTTAAAATCCCCAGAAATGGTGATGAGAGCACTGGGGTGATACGTCTGAAGCTCCGCGACTGCTCCGTGGATGACGTCACACGCTGCTGTCGGGTTGGCGGAGGGGGGGGGCGTGTAAACCGTAAAAATGATGGCGTGTGAGATCTCCCGGGGCTGTAATATGGACGCAGTCC
>NW_024696618.1:0-504 GCF_008729295.1 Plectropomus leopardus | reverse complement strand
AAAAAAAAAAAAAAAAAAAAAAACAGCGATGAAAAACACAAGTTAAACTACAGAGCTACTGGTGAGGCTGCCACTCGCGTCGGCGCCGGAAGTATGTTAGTTAGTGTGTATGTTAGTTCAGATCCTGTGGTGGTCTTCACAGATCACAACCCTTTGACTTTCCTTAACTCGTTGCAGTGTCCTAACCAGAGGCTGGTTCGCTGGGCTCTGTTCCTGCAGTCCTGCAGTTTGGACATTCGTCACATCAAAGGGGCGGGACAATGTGGTGGCGGACGCGTTGTCCCGCGCACCTTGTTAGTGATATGTCCTTCTGTTTGTTATAGTGTGTGATTTTCCTCTTGGCTCTGTCTAGTGTCCTTGGCCTCCCTCTGGCCCCTTAAAGGTGCTTCTAGGATCCAGTTGCTGGGGACCGAGGGGGAGCCATGGTACCAAGGTGGACCAAAGTGGTGAGGTGTTCTTTTTTTTAAAATGCTTTTTCTGTTATTTTGTTGGGGTTTGTTGGGT
>NW_024696617.1:0-505 GCF_008729295.1 Plectropomus leopardus | reverse complement strand
GTGCAAATTTGCATGTCAAAGTTCACCAGAGTCGAAGAAAAAAAGACTGAAATGAAGTGATTTCTCTGTTTTAACTGCTCATGTGACATTCCTCCCATCCCTCCGTGCAGTTTTTAAAACTTTCTGACTCTACTTTTATGTGTATACATTTGATTAAATACATTTAGTAATATTCAACATGTAAATTTACCACTAAATTCTCATCTCTCAGACAGAGGGATGCTTTGATCCGGAATTTAAAAAACAAACAAAACTGCTTGCTTTTGATTTTGTTGCCAGTGGCTTTTTTTTAAAATTTTGGTGTAAAAAAAAAACCCTGTGCCTAAAAATGAGGTCAGAACAGAGATAAAGTCCATTGATGTTATGCACTTACAGTTTTTAATTATATAGGCCAACCACAAAAGGCATGGGGTGATATTTTGTCATATACGATTGGCCCTACTTACATTTTAGCACACTATATATACAGACAAATTAACTTTTTATTCACAATGCAAATCTCATG
>NW_024696616.1:0-3284 GCF_008729295.1 Plectropomus leopardus | reverse complement strand
AAACGCCCTCTGACAGCATTTGTATCGACAGTATCTGTTCAGTCGTTGACACACTACCTGTGAAACAATTGCAGGACCATGTTGTTGATACTGCAGTGACTTGCATGGCTTCATAAATGAGTGAGTGGAGTATCAGCTTTTGAGTATAACTGTAAACAGTAATTATAACAGTAGGCAGATCTGCACTGTCAATGTGAACACACACCGTTCACACGAGCAGTGCATGAGCAGTAGGCCTTAACAGGTTTCAAGCATCAGTGCAACTGTTATATTATCTCTAAATCTAAAAACAATGAAAAATAGGTTAGACTAAAACGCATGCATGTTTGCAAAAGCTCCACTTTTCTTAGTCAAAGAAAAAATGTGCTAAGCCTGCTAAAGTTATAATGACAGAGGACACGTACCCTTGGTAACAGACTGCTCAGTTTGGCAGCATTGGCACTCTTGCATAGTGTGATTGCATTCCTATAATTTCAGGCCATGTTGTACAGAAAGATGTTTTAGCATATTTTTGTTGTTTCCACCCTTGCTTAAAACAGTCATTTTACAGACATTACAAGCTGCACTGTTTTCATCTTTTTGTGATAGAAGTCACGTTTTTAACTGTTTATTCCTCTTCGCCATTAGCCCTTCTTGTTTTCAGCAACGTAGACACACGAGTTTGATGCCATTGTTTTGCAATGCACAACTGTAAGAAAAACAAGTCGGCATCAATGAAAGGAACTGATAAGTTCGGAGGCATACGTTTCTGTTTCCAATGTGGAATTCTCAACTGGAACCGGCTCTTGATTCCCATTCCTACTTTTTTCCGGTGCTGGCACAGAACACGATACGTCTGGCTATGTGAGATTTACACCCATTAATTTATAACTCACACGCTCTTGCACATGCCCACTTGCACACATGCTCATGTTTCAGACACAGCTACAGTGTTGCACAAGTGCAAGGGTGACGGGGGTGTCGAAGGACGTCTGACAGAGAGCTCCATCTCGTAAAATGAGAGGGATGAAAAACAAGTTCAGTAAAGAAAAAAAGAGAATGACTCAAAGAGAGGAAGAAAAAGAAGTGAAAGATAAGACAAAAAAATCCATGACTCCAAGAAGGAGAGAGTGGAGAGGAGAAAGCAGGTGGGTGTGGGAAGCTGGTTCAGTTGTAACGACAGATTGTGAGGAGGGTGTGAGGGCGGTGCGGGATAGAGAGAAGCAGAGGATGAGGGATGAGAGGGGTTTGTCCCTGTGTAACCTCCTACACTGTGATGGAGTGTATTTACCCACGCTTCATCAGCAGTATCCTCCCTGTGTGTGTGTTGGTACAGTATGTGTGGCTTGATGCAGAGTGTTGCATGGCGTGTGCATTATCTCTTCGTTCAATGACATACATACATACATACTGTTTCTGAATTCAGTCACTGTTGAATCAAACAAAGGGTGAATTTCTGATTTGTATAACTCTGGCTTAAAGTTGGATTAAGGACTGGGCCTTTCTTACACTTATCACGCACCACGAAATGCCAGGGGATCCTTCAGATATTTCTGACATCTGTCAATCAGCCTTGCTAAATGTCAAGAATACCATCTTAGGCGGAATCACGTCACATGCAATTAATAGACTTATTAAGCTCGCCTCGACGTTTGTGTACGTGTATATAAGTAAGTCTGTTGCTACGTTAAGGGCTAATGTGAAAATGTATGTGTGCTTGTAAGGGAGTATGAAAGTGTGTGTGTGTGTGTGTGTGTGTGTGTGTGTGTGTGTGTGTGTGTGTGTGTGTGTGTGTGTGTGTGTGTGTGTGTAAGGCTTGTTAGAGTAGCAGTTGGCTCCTGCTGACAGCTACTGCAGTCTGAACAGCAGGGCTGACGAGGACAATCAATTAGCCCTGCATACACGCACACACACGAACGCACACACATCGATGTTCACATAATATGTTAATCGAATAAAACACACATTAAAGTAGAGCTGGGTAATATGATTAATCCCAATAATTTTTTCATATTGATCGATACCAATATTCATCCGCCAAAAAAAGCCAAATAATTTTTCCTTTTAGGTTCAAAGGCAGATTTTTGCTCTTGAGTCAAAGAAACCTTATTGTTACCTAAAGTATAAACTATTATTTATTGTCAGAATATGACAACATTTTCCAAACAGCAGATGACTTCACAAATCTGAGGTTTGTTAGAAACAGCTCTATAATCAAAATAATTTTATTAAATAAAACTCTGAAAATAGACATAAAAATCCTAATTCTGATCAGCAGCATATCAAACTCATTGGACAGTTAGGTTAAGTCTATTTTAAGTGTTTTAGCTGACAATGTAAAAGGAAAAAAATAAGACAAAAATCTTCACTGAGATCAGCTGTACAAGTGTTACACCAACAGTATTAATTTCTGCTGTTTCTCAATCAAACCAAATACAAAAGATGGACCTTGATGGTGTTTTGAAGTAGCAGTCAAAATCTGTCTGTTGTGACCAAGACAGAAATCATGTTTACAGACGTGTTAATGTATGAAAGTATGAAAGTTTTATTTACACAGTGTTTCACACAGATTGACAGTGTATGTGTGGTGGTAGCTGACGGCAAATCATTATTATTATCAGTAGTGCGCCTAATTAACAGTCCAGCTCCAAAAAATCTAGTTGTGGTGGCAGATGATTTAGTTGTGGCGGGGCTGCCACGAATAAATGACTGTGTGGGAAACCGTGTCCCATTACCTTTAGTCACGTTTCCTTTACTCACATTAAGTCATATTACTATATGAAACAGCGGGTCAGTCAGTCATGTTAACTTGCTTACCATTAGCATTGGATGAGTAAACTATAAGGCTACTGTTGCTAATTTTATGAGGCGAATTCAATCACAGTGCAACGTTATCCATGGTCAAAACAATCATACTAAAAACAGCTTTGTGGCTGGCGAAAGCTGGCCGGTCAGCCCGTCCCCGGTCTTTTTCTACTTCATATACTGCTGTTGCTCCTTCTTCTCCTTCTGATTAATGGGGGTGGTGACTGGATGCATTGCCACCACCCCTCTACAGGCGTGTGTGGTTTAATTACATGGTGGATTTATCAAGCATTCATTATATCATTATCAAGGAAATTTATATTGAGATAATTATGTTGTTATTTTTTAAACGCCCAGCCCTGCCTTGAAGGCTTTACATAATATATAGCCTGCATCATAATATGAGAAACATCTGATGTAGTAACAAATTCAGTTGCCTTTATATATCCATGAGTTTATGTTTCAACCCATAACTTTATAAACTATTTGATATTGGCTGT
>NW_024696615.1:0-889 GCF_008729295.1 Plectropomus leopardus | reverse complement strand
GGCCCCTGTGGCCCCTGTGGCCCCTGTGGCCCCTGTGGCCCCTGTGGCCCCTGGGTCTTTGACATCAGTTTGCGTGTCTTGGCCTTTACATTTACCCAGTTTTCTATGGTAATGAAAAACAAACGCAGCTTTATGTCCCACAAATCCAACTCAAAACTCGATCACGATCTTGAGCGTGAAACTGGAGAAACGATGAAAAGACGCAGAGAGCGACAAACTCTCTGGTTGGTTCTGAGGACCGACACCTGATCACAGACTCCTTTACGTTTGTCCCGTTACCCTCAGGAGTGAAAAACAAACGCACCTAAAACCTCCGGAGCCGCAGCCTCCGTCAGTCCCCAAAATCTGCTCCTCAGGGTGGAGTCTTCTCTCTTATCACAACTCCAAAACACACTTTTATTGACAGAAAAACCTTCCCGGCCGTCTCGTCCGGAGTGTGTTTGTGTGTGCAGCCTATAACTCACCGCCATCTTGTTTAGAGTGCGTGTGTTCATGTTTCTGTGTGTGTGTGTGTGTGTGTTTTTGGCCATGTCGAGTGTGTGTGTGTGTGTGTGTGTACATCTCAGCGCTGTAAAGCTACTCGTCCTGCCGCAGCCAATGTCAACAGCAGAGCGCATAACTTCCCATGAGCCTTTTCCCCTACAAGGTAACTGCAAGGCTGCTGCGCTAGCACGGCTCCATACGACTCCGAGAGTGTGTGTGTGTGTGTGTGTGGAGGAGGAGTGTGTGTGTATTTGTACACCCGTTTGTCAGTGTGTATCCATGCTGGGTGTGTGTGTGTGAGCGTGCATGCTGTGTGTTGCAGCACCCATGGGTGTGTGTTTGCATGCTGTGTGTGTTTTGGCCTATAAATTGCCACACTGTGTGCATGTGTGTATAAAGGTGTGTG
>NW_024696614.1:0-211 GCF_008729295.1 Plectropomus leopardus | reverse complement strand
GTTGTACATAGTTAGTATTTCCTGGAATGAGAGTTGGGCATATGTAAGAAAATGGAACACCTAATGGCGGACAGAGTAAGGTAGAAACTTGGATTGGATTGGTTGGATTTATGGCTACTTGATGTTTTGTGGGAGAACACAGATGAGCATGCTCAAAGTTATAAAGATGAATGGTTTATGAGATTTCCTTGAATTCTCATCTATGGGAGTA
>NW_024696613.1:0-325 GCF_008729295.1 Plectropomus leopardus | reverse complement strand
CTCCCAGGACTTTTATTTGGTTTTAATTTGTTAATGGCTACGTCTAGTTCTTTCTTTGTAATAGGAGTGGTCAACATGTCATTTTGTACTTTCCCTATGAATGGGAGGTCTAACGATAGTAAGTATTGTTTAATCTTTCCATCGTCAGTATTATTAGGCTGTGAGTATAATGATTTGTAATAGTTTGAAAGATGTTATGAATTTCCTCTGGTTCATATGTTATCTTTTTAGTCAAAGGGTCTCTGATTTTATGAATGGTATTCCTCTTCTGTTGTGCCCTGAGGCGTTTTGCTAGAATTTTTGTTGCTTTTGGTCCCGATTCATA
>NW_024696612.1:0-295 GCF_008729295.1 Plectropomus leopardus | reverse complement strand
TACAAGTTTCTCTGGATAGGAGTTATCTGCCAAATACCATAAATATACCTGTAGATGTAAACATAATGCTACTGCTGTTGAAAACACTTTTGCAAATAGAGCAGGTTGGTGTGTGTTGCGCCCTGTGCACCTCAAGGTCAACAGACATATTACCACCTGACAGCAGTGGTGGACTCAGCCAGGGACCGAGGACACGGCCAGCTGCTGGCAGGCCGCTCAGCTTCGCTGGGTCCCTCTCTGCGTCTTTATATCTTTATTGATCCGGATAGAGCAGCGGAGCAGACAGGCCTATTAA
>NW_024696611.1:0-427 GCF_008729295.1 Plectropomus leopardus | reverse complement strand
AAGTTGTGTAGAGTGGGGCAGAACCAGAAAAGGTGTGCCAATGATCCTTCCGCAGAGAAACACTTGTCACACTCAGAAGACACTGACGGGAAGATGCGGTTGAGTTTTGTTTTTGAATAATGAAGTCTATGCATTACCTTGTATTGAATCAACCTGTAACGAGAATTAATAGAGCAGTGAGACATTGCCTCTTCCCAGAACTCTGCCGATATCTCTGAGTTCAAATCGCGTGACCAGGCTTCCCTAATATGATCTGAAGAAACTGAAGCAGTAAAACAATTTACAAATTTAGATATTAGTTGCCTGGAATCAGGAGGAAGCTGAAAATTCTCTAGAAAAGGATGAATGGTGGGTGAGGACTCAAACTGTGTGAGGTTTTTCTTAACGTAGTGCCTGACCTGCAGGTACCGAAAAAAATGTGAATTTG
>NW_024696610.1:0-903 GCF_008729295.1 Plectropomus leopardus | reverse complement strand
TGTAAAATTTTGACTTTTTTTGTCAAAAATACAATACCAAAGCATGATATTTTCTGTGTTTTGTTTTCTAAATGCAATATTGTGGTGTTTCTTGGCTGTTTTTGGAACTTTCTTTGCTATGACATGTCTCAGCACACTATTTAAGGTTGATTCCAAGTATTTTTTGGACATGTCAAATTTTGACACTTTTGGCAAAAAATGCCATACCATAGTATGGCATTTTCTGATGTTTTTTCAACGTGCAATATTTTGGTGATTTTGGCGGTTTTTGCAACTTTCTTTACTATTGCATGTCGCAGCATGCTATTTTAAGTGGTTTCCAAGTGGTTTTTGGACATTTCAAATTTTGAAATTTTAAACCAAACATTTGTTTTAGACTAACATTTGTCCCCAAAAGTGCAAATACTGTAGTTTGGCATTTTCAATTGTTTTTTTAACATGCAATGTTGTGGTGTTTTTGGCTCTATTTGCAACTTTCTTTGCAATGGCATATCTCAGCATGCTATATAAGGTGGATTCCAAGTGGTTTTTGGACATTTCAAATTTTGACATGCCATACTATAGATAGCATTTTCGGTGGTTTTGCAACATGCAATATTATGGCATTTTTGACCATTTTTGCAACTGGCTTTGCTATGGCATGCATAAGCATGCCATTTAAAGTGGATTCCAAGTGGTTTTTGGACATTTTAGATTTTGACATTTTTAGCCAAAAATGCCATACTATTGTATGGCATTTTCTTTACTATTGCATGTCGCATACTATACTATAGTATGGCATTTTCTGTGGTTTTTTTCAACATGCAATATTATGGTGTTTTGGACCGTTTTTGCAACTTTCTTTGCTATGGCTTGACTCAGCACGCCTTTTAAGGTGGATTCCAAGTGGTTTTTGGACATTTT
>NW_024696609.1:0-474 GCF_008729295.1 Plectropomus leopardus | reverse complement strand
TGTACTCCTCAACTAATTCGACTGGCTTCCCATGAATTGAGGTGGAGGATGCTGTGGCCAGCTGTCTCTGCCTGTTGGAAAAGGTCACCACCATCTCCTTAGTCTTACCCACGTTCAGCTCAAGGCAGGAGTTATCACACCATTCTACAAACTCCTGTAGAGCCGATCCGTGGTGCTGAGAGGGGCCTGACAGCAGGGACAGGAGGACTGTGTCATCAGCATACTTCACCAGGTGACACTGAGGCTGTGTGGATCTGCAGTCATCGGTGTACAGGATGAAGAGCAGAGGTGAGAGCACGCAGCCCTGAGGGGAGCCAGTCGAGGTGTGTCGGAGGTTGGAGAGGGTGTTGTTGACTCGGACTCTCTGTGACCTGTCGGTTAGAAAGTCCAGTATCCACAGGGTGAGCTGGTTGTCCAGGTGGAAGCAGGAGGTGAGTCTGTTGGCCAGAATGTGAGGCTGCAGCGTGTTAAATG
>NW_024696608.1:0-655 GCF_008729295.1 Plectropomus leopardus | reverse complement strand
CATGGGCCACCTGCTAACCCCGGTCTCCATTCTGAAGCCACCCCGGGGCGGAGGGGTCCCACACCCTCGCCACCTTCATTGACTCTGGAGCCGATGTCAATCTCATCGATGAGGAACTCGCCTGGCAACTGGAGATCGAGCTGGATCCTCTGCCCCACCCCATACCGGCCAGCGCTCTAGATGGTCACCTCCTGGGGAGAGTCACTCACCAGACCATGCCCATCTCGATGCTCCTGTCAGGCACGCACCTCGAGACCATCAGCTTTCATGTACTAAGGTCTCCTAACCTCCCGCTGATCCTTGGTTATCCCTGGCTGCGCCGTCATAACCCCCACATTGACTGGTCCACAGGGTCTGTGTTGGGGTGGAGTCCCTCTTGTCGCCAGATCTGCCTTCACAGACTGTCACGCCCTTGCCACCTGCCAGTTCCTGCTCCACTCCAGATCTCTCCATGGTACCTCCTGAATATCATGACTTCCGGGAGGTGTTCAACAAAACGAGGGCCACGTCGCTGCCTCCGCATCGGCCCTACGACTGCGCCACTGACCTCCTTCCTGGTTCTGTTCCTCCCAAGGGGCGCCTGTACTCCCTGTCGGCACCTGAAAGAGAGGCTATGGACACGTACATTAAGGATGCCTTGGCGTCCGGCATCATC
>NW_024696607.1:0-286 GCF_008729295.1 Plectropomus leopardus | reverse complement strand
CCCCAATACAAACCACGGGTCCTCAGGGAACCCACAACTACACGCTCCTTCAGGAAATGGTCTCCAGAGGCAGTGGATGCTCTGAGGGACTGCTTTGAGTGTACTGACTGGAGTGTGCTACAAGAACCACACAGCAAGGACATTGAGGGGGTCACACACTGCACCACGGACTACCTCAACTTCTGCATGGACATTGCTGTTCCCACCAAAACTGTGCGCTGCTTCCCTAACAACAAGCTCTGGATTACCAGCGATGTCAAAAACCTCCTCAACAAGAAAAAGAGGG
>NW_024696606.1:0-245 GCF_008729295.1 Plectropomus leopardus | reverse complement strand
TCTCCGGCTCCTTCGTCCGAATGGGCACAGAGGCGATTCTTCTTTGCGGCTGTGTCCTAGGCTTGCCGCCTGCAGCTTCGGCCGTTTTGACCGTCGCTGCAGCCATTCGGAGTACAGCCACGGGGGGGATCTGCTTGTGCTTCCTTACCAGCAAGTTCCTGGAGGTCCATATGGCGTCTTTGATGGCGGCAAGGGTGAGCCATTGTTTGGCAAAGTCACAGGCTGGGATTGACTTTTGGCTCACC
>NW_024696605.1:0-1151 GCF_008729295.1 Plectropomus leopardus | reverse complement strand
ATGGAAAACAAACTGCATGCTTTTTCTCTCCAGTAAAACTTAACAGGAAACATATGGAGCGCTGACAGGAGGGGGGAGGAAGCTCTGCAGCTTCACTGTGAATTTGCTTTTCAGAAACACATGGACTGACATGGCTGTGAGGTGAGACAGGTGGTCGTCTGCACGTGTGACATTGACACATAGTAAATATAGACGGAGAGGCAGACGGGGTCAGAATAAAAGGAGCTGTCAACAGGAAGGAGGTGGCAGTGTAACATGAGGACAGGGTGTGTAGAGGGGGTGTGTAGCCTCACAAGAGCGAATGACAGCAGAGGGGAGGACAACAGAGAAACGGTTATTTATTGTGGTCGTACTCTAGGTATTACAAACACACTGACAGAGAAACAAACAAACAGTGAGTGAGTGTTTGTTTACTTACGTTAGGGGTTTTCCAGGATCTGTTTGCTGGAGCTGTTTACCCAAACCGAACCCGAAGAAACTGATGGCCATCATGGGAGCCACGCCCACCAGGGGAGCTCCCATACCTTTATAGAGGCCGAGGACACCCTGCACACACACACACACACACACACACACACACACACACAGAGAGAGAGAAACATACACACACATGTTCATTATCTAACGCTGGAAATGCACAACAAGGGTGTCTTTCACAGCCAGTTTTATGTAAAAGTTGCAACTATTTTTATTTTCGTGAGAACTTTTCATAAGTGTGTTATCTAGGAATGTCCAGAGTACCCTTTTGTGGCCTCTGGAGCTTTGGCATTCATCAACAGTGATGTTCATGAATGCCAAAGTATTGGGTGGGTGGGGGTTTGGGGGGAGGTACGCAGTGGTGTCCCTTATCAATTTAACAAAGACCGCCACTGCTGCCCAGGATCCCATCCCTGTGACACCGTGCTCCCTGGAGCTTCAGCGTCAGGCGAGGGAGAGCCTGGTCTGCTGCGACTGCTTGTCCGCGGTTCTACAGGCGGAAAATAGCAGCTCTGCTAGAATCTGCTACAATGCATCTCCTTGTTTTATATAAGGTTAATGTTTCATAGTGCAAAAATAAAATGACATTACATTACCTCTTTGGATACGGTCTTGCGAAAGCAGTCGTAGGTTCCTGTGTAGAGCACATACTGAGCGCAGGAGGCTCTGGGCTG
>NW_024696604.1:0-344 GCF_008729295.1 Plectropomus leopardus | reverse complement strand
ATTGCTAACTTTCATAACAAATGCAACAGCAAAAACAATGTGCGATACTTGATCTAAAATGGATTAACTGTTATCACTCTAATGACATTCTCTTAGTAAAAATAAATCCAGCCAACAATTGGTTATCTTAGCATAATGACTAAAAAGGTGGAAAACAGCAAGCTGTGGGCACAAGATAACCAACTCCACCTAACAGCACCTCAACTACAAAATAAAACAAGGAGGTGGCAACATAATGATCCTGATTCGCTCAGGATCCCAGACACAAATTCCTGAACTGCCCGGCACCATTCCACACCAAGCCGGCACTTCTGCAGTGTCATACACCGTGCCGTATCTGGGGT
>NW_024696603.1:0-300 GCF_008729295.1 Plectropomus leopardus | reverse complement strand
CCTTACCCTAATATAAACAGGAGGAAAAAACACAAACACTGAATCTCTGTTGTAGAGTTTGTATTAACAATATTTAAAGACAATGCAAACCCTTTAATATGAAAAAAATAAATAAATAAATACCCAGGGTTTTCTTAGTAATTAGTCTTTCTTTTGGAGTGCACTCTGTTTAAATTTGTTTTAGCAAGCTTGCTTTTTTTTTTTTGGGATCGTTGGCGCGCTTTAGAACTCATGCAGGACAACAGTACCTCCGTGTGGGGAATGTAAACGGCTCCTACCGCAGGGAAATCCTCCTCCGGC
>NW_024696602.1:0-962 GCF_008729295.1 Plectropomus leopardus | reverse complement strand
GACTTCTTGGCACAGACTGACAGGCCTTGTTCCATTTTTGCAAACATTTATCTGTTTCTGTTGTAAGTGTCAGAGAAGTGATAGCTTCCATCATAAGCCTTGCATCCCAAATCTCAAAGTTGTCTGGAACGTTTTCAATCAACTCATGATACACTTCCTGGAACCTGGCAATGGCAAACTATCTTCTCACAGGCTCAGTTTGTTTATGTGTTTTTGCCTGGCTCCATAAGCTTTTTGAACATTTCCATCCCAGAGTACCAGGGAACTCTTAACACTGTCAATGGCACTTTTTTTCAAATCTGGTAAACTGCTCTGCTTCCAACTAAATGCAGTCCTGTCAGGTATCCAGGACATGTTTTTAATCTTGAAGAAAAAAAGAAAGAAAGAGTGAAAATGCAGAAATAATAGGAAGCAAGGATATGGTGAGGAAGGTGATGTATAAACAGGGTTTTGATTTTTTTTTTTTTAATGACGTAAACCCAATTAAGATAGCCAGTAGACACTGCTTCCATTGCTAGACCAAAGCTGTGAACATGTGTATGTCTTTTTGTTTTGTTTTTTTTTTACAGGTGTATCATGTGCAGTGCTAATAACATGCTGGAAAACAGGTTAGTAAACAGAAAAAAGCAGCATGGAAGCCAGTGAAAATGTTACAGTGCAATTTTCTTTTTTAAAATCTGTCATTTGTTAAGCCTCTCCTTTAAACTCGCCAGCGACTAATTTGGAATGACATTCAAGCGCTGCTTGGATGGAACAGAAAAGAATTTGGTGGTGAATTATTACATCCCACTGGTAATGTTTCCATTACTGCCCTTGTGAGCCGATCGGTGTTCGAGCTGATGAATACCTGTGACTACTGCAGAGTAGTTGTAGCCATAATGAATGCTGATTGCCACCTTTTCTAATAAAGACAAAAGCCAGATGTTAGTTGTTTTTTTTTAAGTTTTATTTTAATTTTTTTT
>NW_024696601.1:0-583 GCF_008729295.1 Plectropomus leopardus | reverse complement strand
CAACATTAAGAGCATGCTATTTTAGCTTAGTAAGTTGTGTTGAGTTTATAAAATGCTTTCCTCACATTAACTCATTTAAGCCAAGTCTTCTTCTTCTTCTCCTTTCAGCATTTCCCTTTATTTTATGGGACACCACAGCAAATCAGCCACCTCCATCTCTCCCTGTTCTTTGCATCTTCAACTCATTTTAAGCCAAGTAACTGTTCATTATTTATTTATTGGCCTATTATTTGGAACTACATGTTTTAGAGGCAATCATAATATTTTTCATGTTCAGCTCACTGATTTAATGTCTGTAGAGGTTACACTAACAATTCACTTAACTAATTAATTAATTGGAAGTGTTTTAATCAAACAATGTCTCCATTTCCCTTTAAGAACATCAAACTACACGTAACATAGTTCAAATAAATTTCCTATGAATTTACAGTTACATATCAATTCCCTCCTTCGAAACTTTTGGAAGTTTGGGGCCTACAAAATATAGTGTAATGTTACCTGCTAATACTGAATATTGAGAGACTCATTACTAATTTAAGAACACTAGTCTACATTCTCTGCAAATGTAGAAAACAAAATGCAA
>NW_024696600.1:0-442 GCF_008729295.1 Plectropomus leopardus | reverse complement strand
ATGAAAGGTTTCGGTCTTGTATCCTACAGCGATGTATGAAAGGTTTCGGTCTTGTATCCTACAGCGATGTATAAAAGGTTTCAGTATTGTTTCTTACAGCGATGTATGGAAGGTTTTGGGCTTGTTTCCTACAGCAATGTATGAAAGGTTTCGGTCTTATTTACAGCGGTGTATGAAAGGTTTCGGTCTTGTATCCTACAGCGATGTATGAAAGGTTTCGGTCTTGTTTCCTACAGCGATGTATGAAAGGTTTCAGTATTGTTTCCTACAGCGATGTATGAAAGGTTTCGGTCTTGTATCCCACAGCGATGTATGAAAGGTTTCAGTAGTGTTTCCTACAGCGATGTATGAAAGGTTTCGGGCTTGTTTCCTACAGCGATGTATGAAAGGTTTCGGTCTTATTTACAGCGGTGTATGAAAGGTTTCAGTCTTATTTACAGCG
>NW_024696599.1:0-786 GCF_008729295.1 Plectropomus leopardus | reverse complement strand
GAATCATTTGTACATAGCATAAAAAGTGCATTATTTGGAGGTGAGAGAGAACCAGGAGGGCAGATGGAGGAACTGGCGGGTTAGGATGAAGGAAGTTAGGACAGTGCCACGCCGAAGGCGTGGCACAGTCCGGTGCACTCTCCGTCCATCAAATCCCATATCTGGGACCTCTCAGTGACTCCTCAAAACAAATCCATTCGTCTTATCAAAAAATAACTTTTTTACAGAGAGTCATGAAAACAGGTTCATTTGTTAATTTTATATTTATTTGTATGTGTTTGTTTGTTTATTTATTTATTTATTTGTGTATTTATTTATTTATTTATTTATTTATTTATTAAAGGGGTTATAATTAATTGGTTTATTTGTAATTGATGTTTGATCGGTTTTTTGTTTAATTTTAATATTTATTTATTTATTTATTTATTTGTTAAGGGAGTTATAATTAATTGGTTTATTTATAATTGATGTTTGATCGGTTTTGTTTAGGGGTAAAGAAAAAACTTTTTTTAGGGGTATAGATTGATTTGTTTATCTATTAATTTCTTATTTTATATAATCTTAATATTCAATTTGGGGTTTAACATAAACAGGGATAGGGGGATGGTTAGGATTGTGGAGTTGGTCGGTAAGGACATATGGGGGGTATGAGTCTTGAGATGGAATTTCGGTTAGGGTTGGGCATTATGAGATTAGTGATTGGGGTTAAGGGATAGTTAGGGTAGGGTTAGGGTTAGGGTTAGGGTTGGGGTAGGGTTAGGGTTAGGGTTAGGGTTAGGGTTAGGG
>NW_024696598.1:0-703 GCF_008729295.1 Plectropomus leopardus | reverse complement strand
ATTGGAGACCACATCAGAAGGGAGGCCGTGGAGCCGGAACACGTGCTCCAGGAGCAGCCCAGCGGTCTCCTTGGCTGAAGGGAGCTTGGGCAGAGGCACGAAGTGAGCCATTTTACTGAACCGGTCCACCACTGTCAGGATAGTGGTGTTGCCTCCTGACAGTGGCAGACCAGTGACAAAGTCCAGCGAAATGTGGGACCAGGGACGATGAGGCACCGGTAAAGGTCGTAGGAGGCCAGCAGGGGCCCGTCGTGGGACTTTATTTTGATTGCATACAGGGCATGCGTTGACAAAGTCTTTGGTGTCCTCTTCCAGGGTAGCCCACCAGAACCGCTGTTGCAGGACCTCCTTGGTCCGTGCAATACCTGGATGACAGGTGAGTCGGGAATTGTGGGCCCATTGCAGAACCTCGGATCTCAGTTCCTGAGGAACGAATAGGCGGTCCTGGGGGCAAGAGCTGGGACCTGGCTGGTCTTCCAATGCCGCCTTGATACGTTCCTCAATCTCCCAGGTGAGGGCGGCCAGGAGATGAGAAGCGGGGAGTATGCTGTCCGAGCTGGGGGAATCCTCCTCCCCAACCAGAAACTGTCGAGACAGGGCGTCGGGTTTGACGTTGCAGGAACCAGGTCGATATGAGAGGGTGAAGGTGAACCTGCCGAAGAACAATGCCCACCGGGCTTGGCGAGAGTTCAGTCTCTTGGCT
>NW_024696597.1:0-655 GCF_008729295.1 Plectropomus leopardus | reverse complement strand
ATTGAATCATTTTATCTATAAGATCTTTCAATAGGTTATACCACGGTTTACTGTGCTATAGTATTCCCTTTAAAATGATTTAATGGTCTACCAAACATTTTAATGGTTTATCAGAGGTTTTACTGGTTTAACAGATGTTTCACTAGTTAATGACATGGCTTTCTGGTTTATAGGTGAGATAAGGTAAGTCAAAATAAGTTAAGAGGATTCACTTTTCATACTGTCATGTACCAAGTTTGTAAGATTTTTTTATAGGTTTATTGTGGAGTTTACTGGCATGTGAAATGTTTTATAATATGTTTCAATTGTTGATAAGATGGTTTTCAGGTTTGTAGGTAAGGTAAGTCAATGTGATTCATAGTTCAAACTGTCATGCACCAGGTTTATGAGATGTTTTATTGTTTAATTTTTTACTGATTTATGAAATTTTGTGTTGGTTTATCTGAGGTTTTACTGGTTTAACAGATATTTCACCGAATAGTAAGTTTCTGGTAACTTGATAACATAAAGTAAGTCAAAATCACATAAAAATGACCCATTTTTCAGACTGTCATGCACCAGGTGAGTTGTTTTAACAGTTTCTATGAGGGTTCACTGCATGATCACAAGTTTTACTATTGTCAAAGAAGTTTTACTGGTTTTCACAGATGTTTAG
>NW_024696596.1:0-504 GCF_008729295.1 Plectropomus leopardus | reverse complement strand
TTAACCATATTTGTTTCCTTTTTTTAAACATTAGTTACATTTCTAATTTGAATATGTGTGTTTTTATTGTTGCCTTTATGTTAATTTCTTTATTATTTATTTATTTATGTTTTTATATTTGGTCCACTTAAACAATTCCTATTATTACTGTCTGCTCTTGGACAGCAGTCACTTCAGTGTGCTGACATCCATCACTGTGGCCTCTGTCAGCTGTTAATCAGCTGTTATTGAGTTGTATCTGTTTATGGCTTTATTGATGTGACGTATCTGCCACTGAGCAAGTCATTGTGGGTCAGAAAAACATGCTGCTTGCATACTGCTCTCTTTTTACTTTTCCCCAGCATGTTTTAGATTGCTGAGTTTTGTTATTTTAGTTTGGGTCGGAGGTTTCCGGTAGTTCAGTTTTCGGTTTTGTTTAACATCGGTTAGATTTGTCTTTATTTCATAGGTAGTTGGGGGGAAAACGCTGAGTCTGACGGCCCTCTGTGGGCTGGCTCAGCTGCT
>NW_024696595.1:0-613 GCF_008729295.1 Plectropomus leopardus | reverse complement strand
AATTATTATCACCATTAAGTAGCTGATGATCCGATATAAAAAGTGTTTCTGATTCGTCAAATTTAACACACAGTTTCTGTAAAAAAGTCAAAGGAGTAAAAATAACAACAGAAATAAATGTAATACTTACCAAACCACGAGGGCGTACAGGTGAAATATCTTCATTTTTTTCACATCAGGAGGAACTTGTGCAGAAATAAATAAATCTGAATTAGTTTGTTTTTATTTGTTTAAATAATTACCATCAGAAAAACAGTTCTGATCAGTTTTAGACCGACTAAAAAAACAAAGAAACAAAAAACAAAAACAACACACACCAAATAAAGAACAGTCTGACTGAGAACAAATGAGTTAAAAACCACAATAGACAGTGCTGCAGTGGTGGAATAAATGTTAAATTATTTAACTATTATAACACACTCTAAATAAACTGCATTACCAGTAAAAATCTCCGTGCATTAAAAAAAATACATAAAGTAAAAAATTAAATTATTTTCTGTTTTGCAGCGGATGGAGGGGAAGTTAAATATAAGACCTGTATCGATAAGTTGGTCAACATAAAATTATTCGGCAGTTATTTCGATGATTAATTATCCGTTAACGTTCATTTTTT
>NW_024696594.1:0-5382 GCF_008729295.1 Plectropomus leopardus | reverse complement strand
ATAGCGTAAATGACCTAAAATCTGAGAAATGTTCTAAAATCCTAGAAGCATCCTTAAATCCCAAACATGTCCTAAAATCCTAAACGTGTCCCAAAATCATAGAAACTTCCTGAAATCCAAGAAATGTCAGAAAATCCCAAACATGTCCCAAAATCCTAGAAACATCCTAAAATCCTGAAAATGTCTCAAAATTCGAGGAAATGTCCTAAAATCCTAAACATGTCCCAAAATCATAGACACTTCCTGAAATCTTAGAAATGCTCTAAAATCCCGGAAATCTGAGAAATGACCTAAAATCCTACAAACTTCTTTAAGTTTTCTTAAAATCCTAGAAATGCCCTAAAATCTTTGAAACGTGTGGGGCCCCTGGGATTGGCCCCTGGCCTCCTGTCATTTTGCAAAAGTGGCCCCAAGCTAGTTGCCAGTTGAGTATCCCTGCCATAGACCACACAAAATACACAGTAAAACAGTGTAATACTGCAGTATATACTGTGTATACATGATCTCACGGGAGCACAGCTGACTAAAATAATGGACGTCCTGCCACCTGCTGTCACGTTTTGGCTTTTGCAGTCAGATCCCTCAAACCACATATTTTGACTCGAGATGTGCTCGATGAGTCAGCAAGTTGATTAAACGTTGCTACGCCTGCTAATCTGCACCAGAAAAACTAGTTGGATAAACATATTATTAAAATTATATGTAACGATCATTCACGTTTCCTAAAAAATGACTGTCCTAAAGAACATTAGCCGTGTCCCAGTTCACGGTCTGCATCCTTCGAAGGACGCAGCCTACGCAGTCTACGAGGCGACTCCTCCGGACGCCACATCAACGGTTGTTTTTTTTTTTTGTTTTTTTAAAAAAAGTTATTTCCTTACTTCTACTTGCTGAGTTGTGTGTAGGATAATGTGCAGTGTGTATCACGCAGGACGCAAAGAGTCACACATTTTAGTAGCATTTTAAATTTTATTTGCTTACTGAAAAAAATGTGATTAAGAGTTTAGAAAAGCTTCTTTAATGTCTGCAGTATTTTTGGATCATCGTTAACCTTTTTGATTAAATTGTGCTCATTTTTGACCGTTATCTAAGTGTTTTCTTAATCCCAGCCCTTTTAGACGAGTCAAGCAGTCCACGTTTAAACTTAAATGTCAGTGAAATATTCGTAATGAACGTCCCGGACTCAAAAGAACTCGGTTAAAGGCTCCGTTTTTAGTGAATTTTCTGAACGCTGCTGTTTATGTTTGGACTCACAGCAGCTTCTCATAACTCCATCTGCAATATTTGACCATTACTCTGAAAAACAGTGTGACATGTTTATATCTGACTTAATTTACCAAAAACGTTGACTTTACACCCAAATTTAAACTGGTTTTGACATCTTATGACCTTAAAATCACTGAAATATTGCATACTGGCATCATTTAATATGAATGTGTTGCAATGTTGTTATTAGGCATGTATTTGATTTTCTAAACTATATTAATAGACCTTTAAGTCAAAAATCAAACTGTACTCACCTGTTCCACTGAATACGACCTGATATTTGCATCATTAATTTGTAAATAACTTAATGCACTTTAATAAATTTCACCATTGGTGACAGTTAAGATGTGACACACGGTAAAACATTTAGATATATTCTGATTTGTGCAATGCTTTTTTTAATTTGACAGATTTTTTTTTGAATTTTCAAAAACTCATTTTTTTATTTGCTCAAATCAAATAATGACAAAATACTGTAACACTGTTTTGAACAAAAAAAACAAATAAAATATAAACAAAATCATAAATTATTTAAGGTGAGAATTCACAACCGTCATACCAGAATATAAACATTTAAAGCACCGTTATGCAGAACGCTGTAAAAGCTGTTGTCAGGTTTCAATAAACCTTAAAGTATTTGAAGCTTTTGGTAAACAGCTCGCCACAAAGTTTTCACGTCATTTTTAGGACCAACATGAGCCCTCCGCAGAGAGTCCAACCACTTAGTTTACCCCAGTCAAAACTTGAACAGTTTATGCTTTTTTTCCTCCAATAACACGGAGCCTGTTTGCTGAAGCCTCGGTGGATCCGAACAGCCGACCAGAACAGTCGTCCAAATGCAGGAAAAGCATCATAAACATCTGGCTGCGTTCAAAGAGAGGTCAGTCTGTGCAGAGTCGATGTTTCCAGATGTGAATCAGGTGATCCGTGAACCCGACAGATCGAACAGCGTTCATCACGTTAAAGCGTTTATTATTGTATTCTGTATTCCTCTAAATAAAAAGATCTGCGGAAATCTGCTGCAAAATGTTCAGTGGCTGCGTTTACATGCACAGTAATACTCCTGTTATTCTGAACATGACCATATTTTTAATATTTTTATTCTGGTTGAATTTCCCAAATTATTATTTTTTTCCCCTGAATAGATGTATATTTTTCCGGCGCCTGTTACGCTCGGCCTCTCGCCTGTTTATGGTCAGCTCTGTGTGTTGTGTACAAATCAACGAACCGACAGTTTGCAAAACGGATGCACGTTTTTTTAATCTATCCGATGTAGTGTTGTTTTCTGGATCATTTTGGCTGATTGCAGATGCAGATATTGATTTTATGCACAAACGTTTCCACCTAATTGCAGAGAACATCAAGTCTCTTCTGCAGAGGGATGAACGCGTCTCTGACCCAGCGGCTGCAGATGCAAACATAACATACGAGACTTTTTTAAAATGTACTAATTCATAGGGCAAAGCAATTCTTTATCTTACGTTACATGTAAAGCATATTAATTCTCATTTAACCGATTTCGAACAAAACTGTAAAACTCGTCTCACTTTAACAGACGATGAGAGTCAAAATCTGACTTGTTTCAACTAACTACAGTTGTATTATTAAAGCGGCGTCTTTCTGGCCTGTCAAATCTGCAGAAAAATTCATTTTGGGCCAATGCTGATAATTCATTTTTAAGCAGTTATGTGCCGATACTGAGGACATGCCAATATTATTGCGCGTCCTTAATTTGCAAGGGTTGGAGAAGCATGGCCCTGAAGCTGCGTTAGCACGGTCAAAATGTGTGCCACCTGTCGAAAAGTTACAAATAATCCTATTTTGATGCAAAAAAGGAAAAACGGCAAAAGCGGCTCTTTCAGAATAAACCTGAATATTTTGTGCATGTAAAGAGTCACTAGGCGGGTTTCCATAACAGATTTGAGTGATATTTTCCAAATGTGGATAAAACACAATGTGGAGCTGACTGTGTTTCCACTGTGTGATGTTGTACGACTTCTCCTCAGGCGATAACATCCCAGTAACCATGGCGATGGATGTTCAAAACGTCAGCAGCACTGCAGTTTGCACCAATGTGGCTTTTTGGAATTGCTTGAAATATCACCTCTTCTGAGCGTAGAAACTTTTTTGCGATAAATGGGGGTTTTTATTGAAATTGACGTGTTTCCATCAAGCGTATTTAATATTCACAATGTCAATTTTTGCAATATGAGGCTTAATGGAAACCCGCCTACGCAGGGTGCATTTTTGTCTGTTTCATAGCGACTTAAATAAACCAAGAAACTGAAAAAATGAATAGTGTTCAGACTTTTTTCTGCCTGCTACACACAGCAGCAACAGTCTCACACAGCGCTCACGATAATAAACGATTTCTGACCCTTTCGCACTTTGTGCAGCTTTCCTGCAAACTCATCACTGCAATTCTTTTCTCATACGCGATCATCTTTTTCTGAAGGACCTTCGTCAGAGCTTTCAGGGACAAGAGTTTGGCTTTCATCCTCCGCGTCTGCTGACACTTTAACTTCAGCTTCTTGCGAGCTAAGACAAGCTTGTGCCGCAGTGCGTTTTCTTTCGTTTTGAGCGTTATGGTTGACATGGACACCAGGTCAACCTGCACCGTGTTGTCTTTGCGCTGAGGTGTTGACGGAGACTCAGAAACAGGCTGATCCTCGGTGTTTTCGTTCTGCTGGGGTGTTGAGGGAGACTCGGAGACGACCTGATCCTGTGCTGCGTTTTCGTCACGTGTCACGGCTGAGGGAGAAACGCTGTAGTTGTGAATGGTGCGCACGTTGATTCTCTTTTTCGTGAAGCCGCACGTGGCGAGGTAGTCGTGATCGTGCATAACTCTTTCAGGCTCTGCTCTCGTGTTATACTCGACTACGCCGTCAGCAGCAGCGGCCTGGACGTTTCTGATGACGATGTCATTTTTGGGTTCAGGATCTCCGTTGTCGGGGATGATGACGGCCTTACGATCCCACACAGACAGCAAATGTGCGACCGTTCCCGGCGTCTTGTAAGGCTGGATGAGATAACTGGGGAGCGGACATGGCGTGACAAAGGGGATAGCTATCTTGCCCTTCGTGGCCCTGGTGAGTTGCTTCTTTCTCATCAGATGTGGTGGGAAGGTAAAAATGTTCGGCACGGCGAAGTTCTTCAGCCTCCTCTTTCCCTGAGAGAAAATAAAGAAAGCAGGCTGATGTGATACATATCAAAGGATGTTTTCCCCCTTTACACCTATGATAGTCAACTTAAAGCCTGCGGGCCAAATCTGGCCCCCGAAAAGGTGCTGAGTGCCCCCCAATCATTTTCTAATTCACAATTAAAATAAAGTGACTCACACTGGGAATCGATTTTGTACTTTTAGGATGCATAAAGTGCCTGAGTGCATAAAACAGCACCAAGATAGAGCTTATTAATTAAGAAAGAAAAAACATGTCTGTGAAGGGTCTCCTGACAAAAGTAGCAAAGCCCATAAAGTCCTAAAATTTTGTCTGAAAATTCTAAAAATGTAAGAAAATCCTTGACCTTCTAAAATCTTTAAAAGAAAGAAAATAAAAATATATATCTCTGTTCAGTTATGCATTGCACCTCTCGCAGTGCAGAGCGTACTTTGGGCACAGATGGAGCAGCAGAACGTCAGCAGCAGTGAAAAAAACGTAACCGTTCATTCTGTTGGGTCTAAGTTTGCTTTCACTTGCAGCAGCTGCTCCTCTCATCCATCAATCAGATCTAAATCATCAACTCAACAAATCAATTATGAACCCCGTCAGTCAAAATCCTCAAACTGCTGCTGAGAGAAAAAAACAGTTTGTTTTGGTACATTTTGAAGATTTTCTTTGTAATTCGAGCACAATAATGTATACAATCACCTTCGAGTCAAGGTAGAAGTGATGCTCCTCAAAGTGATTACTACACAGACGGGACGATGTCGTCGGGTACCAGTTCTTCCTCCTCACGTTCGCCAGCCATTTCTTCAGCCTGTCAGGGTCACTTAAAGGAAATCTGTTTGGGGAAAAAAATGTGTTTACTGTGTATTTTTTAAAAGTTACACGAACACAGTGCCACAGCCGCAAAGAAAATATTAAATGTTTATTTATTTACGACGCTTTCAAACCT
>NW_024696593.1:0-396 GCF_008729295.1 Plectropomus leopardus | reverse complement strand
TCAGCTGTTGCTGGGCTGCAGTCTATGATGTCATCAAGTTGTAATCTTTTGTTCAGGCTGCAGTTTATGATGTCATCAAGTCATAACCTGTTTTACGGGCTCCAGTCTATGATGTCATTAAGTGATGTACAGGCTGCAGTCTATGATGTCATCAATTCATCCATTGTTATTCAGACTGCAGTCTATGATGTCATCAAGGAATCAGCAGATGTCACCAAGTCATCAGCTTTGTTATTGGCTGCAGTCTATGATGTCATCAATTCATCAGCTGTTGTTCAGGCTGCATTCTGTGATGTCATCAAGTCATCACCTTTTTTCGGGCTGCAGTATATGATGTCATCAAGTCATCAGCTGTTGTTTGGGGTGCAGTTTATAATGTCATCAACACATCAGCTG
>NW_024696592.1:0-753 GCF_008729295.1 Plectropomus leopardus | reverse complement strand
CTGACCTCAGAGTCTTCAGTCTGCAGTCTGGACTCTCCAGAAAACCACACAGCTGCTTCACTCCTGAATCCTGCAGCTCGTTTACACTCAGGTCCAGCTCTGTCAGATGGGAGGGGTTGGACTTCAGAGCTGAGACCAGAGAAGCACAGCTGATCTCTGACAAACTGCACCACCTCAACCTGAATAAAGAATCACAGATAAAAATCTATTAATGATCCAATCAGATGTGTTCAGGTTTTAATGTGCAGCTCATCATTATTGTGTCCGCATCAATGAGCTTTTGCCCAAAATATTTCACACAGACAGACTTTATGTACATGTTTCTGTGCTCTGAAATACAAAACACTACATATAAAAACATATTATTCCTCAAAACTTTTCTTTAAAGAAATGTTTGTCAACTGTTAGAAATTGTTAAATTTCGCAGCACACTGAAGAATTAATCGTCTCATTTTCGGACAAAAACTGATCCAGTTTGAGTCCAGATTAAATTTGGAGACTTTCTGTTCGGACTGAAGAACTTTAAAAAGAGTTGTTGTGATTTGTGCTCAGACAAACCCAGAAAACAAGTAAACTGAGGGAAATTTCAACATCTGCTATGGATTTAAATTTGGTTGATACAAACAGTACAAGAGCAAAATCCATGAACTGACCTCAGAGTCTCCAGTCTGCAGTGTGGACTCTTCAGTCCAGCAGAGAGCTTCACTCCTGAATCCTGCAGGTTGTTGTAGCTCAGGTCCAGCTCTGTCAGAT
>NW_024696591.1:0-300 GCF_008729295.1 Plectropomus leopardus | reverse complement strand
AGTTTGAGTGTTCACACTGAGACGATCAGGGGCGGGGCATTTGTGTGTTCTCTCTCAGCTCTTCACTTTCGTTTTCCAGGAATGGAAACTAATCTGGAAAAACACAAACACAACTCATCACATTTAGTTTTTGTATCTTTTTTCTTAAGATGATTTAAAGGAAGACCCCCCCCCCCCTTGAAGCCACACTGAGTGAAATATTGAATTCAAAGGTGTCACATTTTTTTGGTTCCACCTTCCCATCAAATGGGAATATTAAGGTGTCACTATTATATTGCTATGCAGTTGGAGAGTTCACAC
>NW_024696590.1:0-544 GCF_008729295.1 Plectropomus leopardus | reverse complement strand
GCCTGCTGCTACAACTAATGTATTTCCATAATTGAAATCAGGTGCTACACTAAATTATGGGGCCGTGCAGCCAATGCACTGTCGATAACACATATAAACACATTCACTTTTCGTGAAATTTAATAACTCATGAATACAAAGAAAGGTGGTTTCCCATTAAAAAAATCTCCACAAGTGAATAAATTGTGTAGCCATAATAATTAAATTATTGTACAACATATCACATAGTTTATCTGCAATTAAAACACTAAATTTGAGATCATTACATCCCAAATTAGGAAATTAAGGGTCTTTTTCTGATATATTTTCTGAGATTCCCAAAAATGTATTTAATTACATTCAAAAAATAATGTTTGAGAGTTTCAATCTCAACATTAGAGGCCAAAAAGGTCTGAGTTGGTATTAAAATGTCTTAAATATGTCTTCCACATGTCTTAAAAATGCTCAGACATGAGAAATATTTTATGAATGAACTTTATGAATGTTTTTTTCTGATGTCGCATTGTAAATCTCAAAATAATTGGTAAGGTGTTCTGTTCATTAT
>NW_024696589.1:0-453 GCF_008729295.1 Plectropomus leopardus | reverse complement strand
CCTGTCCGATGAGGGAGAAGAGTCCAGCGACCTTCCCAGCCCCCCTCCCCCTCCTCCTCCCCCCGTGAGGCTGACACCTACCGGACCCAGGACCCGATCTGTGGCCCAGAGAGCAGCTACACAGCCCCCACCCCAGCCTGCAGCAGAGGACGAGCCACCGCTCCTGGGGCTGTTTGACTCCCACCTCCCTAAACGCAAACCCACCAGGCACATCTCCACCAACAATAAACTAAGAGACTGGACTCTGACCACCACCCACAAGGTGGTCATCATGGGGGACTCCAACCTGTCCAGAGTTCCCCCCTTCGCCAACGAACAAGTCCAAGTGGACAGCTTTCCTGGTGCCACCTTCCGGCACGCGGAGTCTCTCCTGAGGGGAGCTATTTTCACCCAGCCGCCTGAGATGATCATCCTCTCCTTTGGCCTGAATAACAGACGGCAAAAAGCCAGGCC
>NW_024696588.1:0-845 GCF_008729295.1 Plectropomus leopardus | reverse complement strand
TATATCACCATGGAAAAAGACTGAGTGAATGTTTGCGTTTCAACAGTTTAAACTACACGAGAAAATCAAACTGAGTCATCCGAGTCTTTAATTCAGCCTCTAATCAGAGTGAAAAACAGGCTGCTGGTACCTTCATCATCTTCACTCTTCACATGGACACCAGTGGACCGGAACCTGGTGGTATCAGCCACCTCCTGACTGCTCCATAGCTCCTCCTGCTCCTCTTTAATGTGTGGGGGCTCTGGGTCCTGCTGCTCCTCTTTAATGTGTGGGGGCTCTGGGTCCTCCTGGTCCACAGTGAAGGGGGGAACCTCCTCTTTGACCACCAACAGCTGCTGGACGTCTGCAGGAAACAGGAGAGACACTAAACTTCTACATCACATTAAATCCCTAAAATCCCCTGAAAGAAAAGTAGAAACGCAGAAAACATCGACACTAGAATATCTTCAATGACTGTCAGAATAAAGGACCCAGAAAAGGTCCGACAAGACCCCTGAACACCTGAATGACCAAAAGAGAACCTCCTGCACCGGCTCAACAGGTATGGGACTGACAGACAGTTGGTCAGTTGATCGGACCGATCATCAGTTAATCGGACCGATCGTCAGTTGATCGATCGTCAGTTGATCGATTGTCAGTTGATCGATCGTCAGTTGATCGATCGTCAGTTGATTGATCGTCAGTTGATCGATTGTCAGTTGATCGGACCGATCATCAGTTAATCGGACCGATCGTCAGTTGATCGATCGTCAGTTGATCGATCGTCAGTTGATCGGGCCGATCATCAGTTAATCGGACCGATCGTCAGTTGATCGATCGTCAGTTGATCGATCGTCAGTTGATCG
>NW_024696587.1:0-513 GCF_008729295.1 Plectropomus leopardus | reverse complement strand
GAAACATTTTGGGGACATGATTTAATTGTTCACTTAAAAATAACCACCAAGTTTGGTCATGATTGGTCTAATAGTCTAGATTCATGGCCAAATTTTGTGCCGGGACAATGTACCTGTTTGGAACTGGTGGTGCCCCCGATTGAGCACTTTCAAAATAATTTCACATATATACCTAAGATTTGTTATGGACCATATCCTGCAAGTTTTATAATGATTAGACAAACAATTTTTGATTCATAGTCTGATTTGTGTTATTCCAAGCACATTTTGATTTACTTGCACCCTCAATTGGTCGATTTGAATGAAACATTCAGAGTATATTTTAGGTACTTCTGAGGGAATATTCGGCAGGTTTCACGATGATTGGCCCAAGTGTCCTGGAGTAAGGTCTATTTGTGTGCTAATCTAAAGTTCATTGGTCATTATCCTCAAAACACAACGAGATATCAACAACCTTCAAATAACTTTTGATGAGCTTTATCCAATAATGATCCACAGAAAATTTGGTACAAA
>NW_024696586.1:0-479 GCF_008729295.1 Plectropomus leopardus | reverse complement strand
CTTTTAAATTTAAAATAATAATATTGTATTCATCCGATTAGGAACTCTCCTAGTTGAAGTAATTCGATGTGAAATAAGCATGTTCATAAGGGCTTAAGCTCCAATTGCAGCTGAGTGCCTTCTCCAGTTTCCATTCCCACATTAAGCTGCCAAACAAAAAAAACAGTGAAGTGAGTTATAGGATATTGTCTGAGCTTGTACTCCCCCTTGTGGACATTTTGAATATTGCATTTCTGATCCTAAAAGAAAAAAAAATGCGAGAATTTCTTTTTTGCAAGATTTTTTTTGTCACAATGTTTTTTTCACTCTATTTCACAAATTATTTTTTTAACATAGAAAATGGATCACCAAAAGAAAAACTCTCACTTGCCCATCAGAACATACATTTTGTTTGAGCCTATATGTAAGTTAAGGTTACACAGTGTTTTTAGATTTCTGCCAAAAATAATGATGGGACTATTTACTATCTGGTTGGTGGG
>NW_024696585.1:0-454 GCF_008729295.1 Plectropomus leopardus | reverse complement strand
GCAGGGGCCTCCAAATGCAGCACATAGATTGCTCGCGACAGGACCCGTCTGGAAAAAACAATTTTGAAAAATGAATAAATACGTTTTTATTTGGCCTAACACTGCAGAGTGGTCTGTGGAATCCTTTCTCATGACCCCTCGTGTCTTTTTATGGTGTTTTTGCCCATTTTCAGGACATTTGGTGCATTTTGGGCTCCAAACACTATCAGGGCACTGTGCTGGCTCTCTACTACTACTGCTGCTCTGTGGGCAGCTGCCATGTCCCATCCCCCGATGAGCCACGTTCCTGTAACGACCCTGCTTTTGTTCTGGCCCTCGCTCTTACCTGTGCCGACTTTCCCCAAATGATACACAGGAGACAAATAATTGCTTTAGCATCACCACACTTTACTAAGACAGACATATTTAAAAAGTACAGTCACAATATATGTTGCCAAAGTGAACGGTGATATAT
>NW_024696584.1:0-606 GCF_008729295.1 Plectropomus leopardus | reverse complement strand
CCAAAAACAGCAGAAATCACTTTAGACTTGAGAAAAAGAATTGTTGATGCTTACAAAGCAGGAGAAGGATATACAAAGTTATCACAGCGTTTCCAAGTGTCAAGAAGTGGAGTGAGAAGTATCATCAAGAAATTCAAAGAGAGCCACAAAGTACAAAACAAGTCTGGCAGAGGTAGGAAGCAAAAGATTTCAAAGACTCTGGAAAGAAAACTAGTGAGAGATGTGTCTAATAACCCTAGAACAACTACCAAAACAGTAGTTAATGACCTAGCCAAGTCAGGAATAGTAGTGTCAAAGAAGACAGTCACTAGAGCCCTGCACAGAAATGGACTGCGAAGATGCAGATGAAGACGCCTTCAAGCCAGACTGAAATATGCAAAGGACAATCTGTAGAAAGATTATGCATACTGGAAATGTGTCCTTTGGTCAGATGAGACCAAACTAAAGCTCTTTGGCCATAGAGACGTTGCTTATGTTTGGAGAAAGAAGGGAGAGGCATATAACCCAAAGAACACCGTCCCCACAGTCAAACATGGTGGTGGGAGTATTATACTGTGGGGATGCTTCAGAACTGGGAATCTCGTCAAGGTTGAAGGAATCATTAAG
>NW_024696583.1:0-1143 GCF_008729295.1 Plectropomus leopardus | reverse complement strand
AATAGTAATAAAATATTAATAAAATGAAATAATAATAAAGTTCAGAATAACAGAGATGTGCTGATCATTGTGAGCGAGCGTGTGTTAAAACTTGTTCTCACCCAGAAGACGTCGTAGACGAACAGCCCCCCCAGCAGGATGCAGCCGGTGCTGACGTTGTTCAGGTGGAGCAGCTCCACTCCGTTCAGGGCGAACGCCAGGCCGAACAGGTTATTGGCTATCCAGTGCTGTGATGTCACAAAACGCAGTCACGTTGGTGGCCGTTTGTGCCGTGACGTCACTAAATGTTGACGTGGCATCATAGAGTCCAGACGGGTTTTAAAACGTCTGGGATTGATTATCTTTCACTGTGACATGGTGGACTGCTGCCCTGTGATGTCACGAGGACAGACGTCACGCACAAAAACAGCCCATGATATTTAACCTTTGAACTTTACCTTTTTGAGCAGGTACCAGACTCCCACCACGCTGCTGATGAGCAGACACACCAGGTTCTTGGTGTCAAACTCATAGTTGACTATTTCTGCAGAGAGAGAAAAATTTTAAGTATGTTCATTTATACACTTAGTACTTGGTCAGGCTCCTTTTGGAGTTTCGGTTCTAGTGTTTCTAATATTTTTAATTTTTTCTTTTTTTCCCTTTAATTTTTTTTTTTACATTTTTCTTGCTGTAAGCCATAATTATAAAAATTAAACATTTTAGTTTATGTAATGAGTCTAAAATATATCAAATAGTGACTTTCTTAAAAAACCAACAGAAAATATTGATCTTTTTCACAATATTCAAATTTTTTGAGATGCACTTGTATATAACCTGAGGACAACTGACAAAACAGATTACAAAGAATATGTTTTCCTTTAAGGATTTCTGACTCCACCACGGTCTGTGGACATGAGATGAATTTGGGGTGTTCTTCACAGTAACTGTTATTTTTAATTCTTTCTACTGAAGAAATTGTCCAATTAAAAACAGTTTCCAGTGAGAACAACAGAGATTTTGTTCCTTGTTGAAAGACATGTTGAACATTTCAATCAATCTGACTGTATTTGTATAGCACTTTTCATACAAGCAGAACTGTAACACAACATGCTTCATAAAGTCTCTCTCACACACACACACACACACACACACACACACACACAC
>NW_024696582.1:0-521 GCF_008729295.1 Plectropomus leopardus | reverse complement strand
GAGCAAACACTGAAAAAGCAACAGTTTCCAAGAAAATTACCTGAAACAAAAAAAAAATTTAAAAAAAAAAATAAATAAGTAAATAAAAAAGCTAGGAAATAACTTGGAAAAAAAGTGCTAAAGATAACAAGTTATATATTCTATAACATTTTGAACATATTATAATATTCATTAATATAGTTTCTGGACATTTTCCCTTTTTTAAAATCATTTTCTAATTTTTCTCTCTCAAACGCTTCTGTTAAACATTAATTTTCAGGTTGTTTCTTGTCACCTTTTACCAGTTTCTTTCATTTTGCTTATTGCTTTTCTCGTTTCCTTTTTTTTTGGAAGAAAATTAAACCTTTTTGTTCAGGTTTTAAAGGTTTAAATAACAGTGAAAGGCGTCTCAGCGCAGTACAAGAAAAACTGATGTCCATCCAGGTTTCAAAAATGCACAAATGTCTAAATGTCTCCTGAACTGTGTTTTATCAGTTAAAATAAAACCTTGCTGGTGTCGTTTCTCCAGAATAAAAGCACAT
>NW_024696581.1:0-727 GCF_008729295.1 Plectropomus leopardus | reverse complement strand
TGTTGACGTTAATTATCTTCATCTTCTCCTGGCGCCGAGCAAAATGAGGCGAGGAATAAAAGCGGCTGCTCCGGACGCATTTCAGCCGGACGACGTTCGTTTACCAGCTTCCAGTCTGTGTCCGATGATGCAACGATGATTTTGGGGGATTTAAATGATGCTGCGTATTGTTGGCGGTGGGGGTTTAAATAACGGTGAACACAGGAAGTCGCGTGTCTCTTAGAGCCACCTGGGAGAGGACTTCCTCCTCTCTGTTTTCGGTTCCTCTTCTGTGATCATTTGTTTTGTTTCCCTGTCAGGGACGCACGTGACTCCTGCTTCCGGTCAGGCTAAATAAATCAAATGCAGTCGTTACATGTTGCCGCTTTGTTGGTCCACCTCTGCATCAGCACGTTACGCTTTAGGTATCCTTCTGCGTCTACACGTTACGCTTTAGGTATCCTTCTGCGTCTGCACGTTACGCTTTAGGCATCCTTCTGCGTCTGCACGTTACGCTTTAGGCATCCTTCTGGGTCTGCACGTTATGCTTTAGGCATCCTTCTGCGTCTGCACGTTACGCTTTAGGCATCCTTCTGCGTCTGCTGTAGATGTTGCAGGATGCTGCAATAGATGTGTGAAATGAAGACTGGACTCCTGCATGAAAGTCTGAGGTTTGTTGGATCCATCCATGCTCCTTAAAAATTGCTATAAATAAATAAAAATAAAAATTTCAAAAATAAAAGAAAAA
>NW_024696580.1:0-557 GCF_008729295.1 Plectropomus leopardus | reverse complement strand
TGTCAAAGCAGTCCAAAGTTATGGTGGGCTAAAGTGACTCCAAATTTCAATATAGTGGACTTCCAAATTTGGGTCTTTCCAGACCAGGCGCTTTGGGTGACCTTTGACATGCATTTTGAGGCTCTTTTATTGGGGCCACAGGGCCCCAAAAAACTACAGATTATGTGGGGGACACCAGCTTTCAGTCAAAGAAAGTCCCAAGTCTCTACCTTCTTGCTGGGCCGAATACGAGCCAAAAAGACACAGCACAGTGACCTGTTGACCTCTGAGACATAAAGGACCATAAGTCGTGAACGCAATGGGCTAGGGACGCGGCCCCAACGGTTCCCAAAAGCCCTCGGGGAGCTCTACGACATATGTCAGAAACAGCTCCACAGACCTTTGTTTAACATTCAAGCGCTGATCTCTCCTCAAATCAACAGACCTATCAGGACATATAGCCCCACAGAGCCTTTGTCCGAGCAAGGTGAAAGGAGCAATCTCGCTCAATTTTGGTCGATGGGACTCGACCCACACATCGACGGAAAGGTCATCCCGAGCTGGATTCGGCCGTCTTG
>NW_024696579.1:0-370 GCF_008729295.1 Plectropomus leopardus | reverse complement strand
TCTGTTACACTTAGTAACACATCTGTAACAGTTTTTCAATATTTTAATTTATCTTTGCCATGGCACTGACATGTTGCCACCAACAACATCTGGCATTTGTTTCTTTGTCTGTAGTGGGAAGCCTGGCATTGCATGCTCTTCACCAGTGTGCTGTAATCTGGGATGTAAGTTGACACTGCAACTCTGAGTGACTCTTGCAGATGTGCATCAGTGAGGCGTGTTCTGTGTTTGTTCAGGCGCCTTCTCAATATAATTCAGGCTTTCCAGCAAACAGATATTGATGGCCTAGTGCTTTCTCTTGACGCTGAGAAAGCCTTTGATCGGGTAGAATGGGCTTATTTATTTTATGCTTTAAACAAATTTGGTCTAG
>NW_024696578.1:0-449 GCF_008729295.1 Plectropomus leopardus | reverse complement strand
AGAGCTGCTAGGAGATGAGAGGAGGGAAGAATGTTGTCAGGCTGGGATGAGTCCCCCTCCTCCTCCAGGAACTGTCTGGACAGCGCGTCGGGCTTAACGTTACGGGAGCCAGGGCGATAGGAGAGGGTAAACGAGAACCGGGTGAAGAACAGAGCCCAACGAGCCTGGCGAGAATTCAGTCTTTTGGCTGTTCTGATATACTCCAGGTTCTTGTGATCTGTCCATACCAGAAAGGGAACAGTGGTACCCTCCAGCCAATGGCGCCACTCCTCCAATGCCAGCTTGACCGCTAGTAGCTCGCGGTTGCCGATGTCATAATTCCTCTCAGCAGGGGATAGGCGCCGGGAGAAAAAGGCGCAGGGATGCAGCTTTTCGTCTTCTGCCGAGCGCTGAGAGAGAACAGCCCCTACCCCCACATCCGAGGCGTCAACCTCCACCACAAACTGTCT
>NW_024696577.1:0-664 GCF_008729295.1 Plectropomus leopardus | reverse complement strand
GCCGTATTCATTCATCGTTGTCTCAAAAAGACGCTCAAAACAGATGCGCTCTGACGATGACGCACGGAGCGCACGGGAGCGCACCAGCTGATCTCCCCTTTACGCAGGGGACCCCCCCCCCTTCTCCTGACACTAACCCCATCAATCAGCAGAGACAGGCCCCTTCTCTCATTGCAGGCACTCATTGGCTTTAGCAGTCTCTAAACTGTATACAGAAGCTCACATTGGCTCAAACGAAGTGTCAATGACAAGAGGAGAGCCCAGTGGCCATTTTGATACCTTGGGACCATCATTGCATGCATGCATATGAGGATTATCACAGAAAATACAGAAAAAAATATTGTACATTTACCGGACGGTCTGAAATGAAGCTAAGTGCTTCCTAGGATATGTATTGGGGTTATAATGTGCCTGGACTAAATATTTTACTGGATTTTATCCTCTGGACGTCTGGGAGTGTATCAAAACTGTTTTTGTTGGAATATTATTGATGTGTGGATAATCCTAGACCATCACAGGTGAGTAACAACACTTTTTCTTGAAAGTTTCGATTGTTTGTTTATCTGATATAAGTGGAGATAGCGTCTGCTGTGGTGGTTGTATCTTGAAATGGACAAAATGAATCAAATCACGAGATTCTAAGGTTTCTGGTGATATCCCAGCT
>NW_024696576.1:0-248 GCF_008729295.1 Plectropomus leopardus | reverse complement strand
GGATCAGGAAATTTATCAAACCATTTCTGGACTGCTTCAAGGCCTGACTTGGTTTCAATGTTGGTGTACAAACTATCAGTGTCTACAGTGAATAAAATAGATGCGGTTGGTAATTGGAGTTTTTTAATTTTTTCCAGAAAATCATATGTGTCCCTAATGTAACTTGCGTGTTTGTTTGAAATTGGATTTAGGTGGTGCTGGGGTACGTTTCACTACTGCAGTCGGACACAATGGGGCGTCCTGGAGGT
>NW_024696575.1:0-288 GCF_008729295.1 Plectropomus leopardus | reverse complement strand
AGAATTACACCCAGAATTACTTTGGAATTAACGCCATCAACAGAAATTGGCCCATGTTCCTCTTAAACATGAAGCCTCCCATGGTGATGATGGTGATGATGATGATGATGGTGATGATGGTGATGACGATGATGATGATTTTCTGTAATTTTCTGTGTTGTTTGATGTGCCAACATGAGAAACCCCCCGCAGCTCAGTGACAGACACCGACTCTGTCATCATGTGATGCTGCACAGAGACGAAAGCAGCAGCGAGCTCTCACTCTGCCGCCAATCCCGAGTGCCAGAG
>NW_024696574.1:0-465 GCF_008729295.1 Plectropomus leopardus | reverse complement strand
AAAGAATTTCTTGCTGTATCAATAATACCCACCTGATCTGTGTGTGTGTGTGTGTCAGTGTGTGAACCTCAGAGTGATTTTATATTTTCATGCATATGACAATGTCCAATTTAATGTTGATCTAGGGTGGTCCTCTTGTCAAGCCCCTTGAGGGTTTTTTAGGACCTCCTTGCATATTTTCCAATTTTTATGATAATTGTAATGTTAACTTTTAACATGTGCTAAATAATAAACAAACAAACTGACTAAATAATGAATCATAATTATATTGGAGCTCACCTGAAAAGGCACAGTCATGCAGCCGTTTACTCATGATTTGTCTTCTCTCTTTAATACAGTTACCCACAATGCCTATCTCAGAAATTGATGTGTCCATCAATCAAACCGATGAGGATAATCTCCAAGCAAAAGGGTTCACAATGATCAATGTGAATCTGAACAAAGGAGGTGGAGGAAATCGCATCT
>NW_024696573.1:0-670 GCF_008729295.1 Plectropomus leopardus | reverse complement strand
CCCGAAGACAGGCTGGTGGATGCTCCCAGCAGGCGGCAGAACTCCTTCCAGAACGCAGACGTAAACTGGGACCCTCGATCCGACACCACGTCAGTAGGCAGGCCGTGCAGACGGAATACGTGGAGCAGCATCAGTTCTGCGGTCTCCTTGGCGGAGGGGAGCTTGGGCAGAGCAATGAAGTGGGCCATTTTGCTAAACTGGTCCACCACCGTCAGGATGGCAGTGTTGCGGTCTGACAGTGGCAGACCGGTGACAAAGTCCAAGGAGAGATGGGACCAGGAGCGATGAGGGACCAGGAGAGGTTTCAGGAGGCCTGCAGGAGCTTGGCGAGGCGTTTTGCTCTGGTTGCAGACCGGGCAGGCATTTACAAAGTTCTTGGTGTCTTGGTCCAGAGTTGCCCACCAAAAGCGTCGCTGCAGGACCTCCCTAGTCCGAGCGACCCCTGGGTGACAGGTCAGACAGGATGTGTGGGCCCACTGCAGAACCTCAGACCTGAATTCTTGTGGCACAAACAGCCGGTTCTGTGGACAGGAACTGGGACCCAGCTGTTCCTCCAGCGCTGTCTTGATCCACTCCTCCAATTCCCAGGTAAGGGCAGCCAGGAGACGGGAAGTTGGGAGAATGCTGTCAGAACGGGAAACCTCCTCATCCTCCCCCACCAGGAACTGCC
>NW_024696572.1:0-1026 GCF_008729295.1 Plectropomus leopardus | reverse complement strand
ATAATAATTCTTAAAAAATGTCATAAATAAAAATACAAAAGTAAGTCTAAAAAAGAAAATAATAATAATTTAAAAAAGCATAAAAAATGTATCTATATTCCTACATGGATATGCATCACAATCCACTCTGATCTACAAACAGCTGCTCTCAGACACCATAAAGTGTGTAAGTGAGTCTCATGCACGAGCTTCTTTGAACCAAATTGAAATCAGCTCTTTGTTACGTCCACGTGGATGTTTGTGTCAAATTTGAAGTAATTCCTTCAAGTTATTCTTGAGATATCGCGTTCACAAGAATGAGACGGGCGAGCTCACAGTGACCTTTAACTTTGACCTATGAGCTCCAAAATTTTATCAGCTCATCGTCGAGTCCAAGTGAAAGCTTGTATTAAATTTGAAGAAATTCCCTCTTGAGAAAGTACGCTCACATTAGAATAGACAGACGGACATTAAGAAAACATAAAGCCTCTGGCTGGATGTGAAAAAATGACCTTCTCGTCTTCATCCTAAATACTGCGCTCTGATTGGCACAAAACAGATCAAGCACGGCGATGGCGACTCAGAGGTCTCGAAACCAGGCGATGAATAAATGTCGGTAATGTCGTGAAGAGGACGGAACATTCTGGATTCTATTTCTGGACCTGATTGGAGCGTTTTCAGCTCCAGCAGCAGGATGCTCTCACACTGACGGACTGTTTTGGAATCAATTTATGAACCCAGAAAACAAATCCCAGGAGCAACGTCACTGTCACGAACCTCGAGGGCGAGAGGACGGAACAGAGAACTGATGAGACTGTCCATCTGTAAATCAATACTGTCCCGCTCAAAGATCAATACTGCGGCTCGTGATCTGCTTGTTTTTTTAAATGTTGTGTTTGTGTGTGTGTGTGTGTGTGTGCGTGTGTGTGTATAATATAACAGCATTTCACATCTCCTTTCCCAGGAAATTGAGTGGGCTCTTGTCATATGCACGCATGCACGCACTCACGCACACACACACACACACACACACACACACACACACAC
>NW_024696571.1:0-3807 GCF_008729295.1 Plectropomus leopardus | reverse complement strand
TAGGACATGTCAAAATTTGACATTTTTGCCATAGTATAGTATGCGATTTTTCGTCATTTTTTCAACATGCTAAATTATGACGTTTTTGTCCTTTTTTGGCCATTGTTTCCGCTTTGAATGCTATGACACATCGATACAAGCTATAATAGGTAGTTTTTAGCCATTTTTGGGACATGTCAAAATTTGACATTTTTGCCATAGTATAGTATGCGATTTTTCGGCATTTTTTCAACATGCTAAATTATGACGTTTTTGTCCTTTTCTGGCCATTGTTTCCACTTTGTATGCTATGGCGCGTACACACAAGCTATAATAAGTAGTTTTTAGCCATTTTTGGGACATGTCAAAATTTGACATTTTTGCCATAGTATAGTATGCGATTTTTCGTCATTTTTTCGACATGCTAAATTATGACGTTTTTGTCCTTTTTTGGCCATTGTTTCCACTTTGTATACTATGACGCATTGATACAAGCTATAATAGGTAGTTTTTAGCCATTTTTGGGACATGTCAAAATTTGACATTTTTGCCATAGTATAGTATGCGATTTTTCGTCATTTTTTCGACATGCTAAATTATGACGTTTTTGTCCTTTTTTGGCCATTGTTTCCACTTTGTATACTATGACGCATTGATACAAGCTATAATAGGTAGTTTTTAGCCATTTTTGGGACATGTCAAAATTTGACATTTTTGCCATAGTATAGTATGCGATTTTTCGTCATTTTTTCGACATGCTAAATTATGACATTTTTGTCCTTTTTTGGCCTTTGTTTCCACTTTGTATGTCATTACGTATCTCTACAAGCCATAATATGTCATTTCCAGCTATTTTTTGGACATGTCAAAATTTGACATTTTTGCCATAGGATAGTATGCGATGTTTCGGCATTTTTTCAACTTGCGAAATCATGACGTTTTTGTCCTTTTTTAGCCATTGTTTCCACTTTGTATGCTATGGCGCGTATATACGAGCTATAATAGGTAGTTTTTAGCCATTTTTGGGACATGTCAAAATTTGACATTGTTGCCATAGTATAGTATGCGATTTTACGTCATGTTTTTCAACATGCTGAATTATGATGTTTTTGCCCTTTTTTGGCCTTTCTTTCCACTTTGTATACTATGACACATCGATACAAGCTATAATAAGTATAGTATGCGATCTTTCATCATTTTTTCAACATGCTAAATTTTAACGTTTTTGTCCTTTTTTGGCCTTTGTTTCCACTTTGTATAATATGACACATCTCTACAAGCCATAATAAGTAGTTTTTAGCCATTTTAGGGACATGTCAAAATTTGACATTTTTGCAATTTTTGGCCATTTTTCAACATGCCAAAAAAATAATGTTTTTGCCCATTTTTGGCATTTGTTTCCACTTTGTATGTTATTCTGGTCTCTGTAAGCAATAATATCTCATTTCCAGTCATTTTAAAGACATGTCAAAATTTGACATTTTTGCCATAGTATAGTATGCGATTTTTCGTCATGTTTTCAACATGCTAAAGTGTGATGTTTTTGCCCTTTTTAGCCTTTATTTCCACATTGTATGTTATGACACGTCTTTACAATCTATACTAATTTTTTTCAGCTGTTTTTGGAAAATGTCAAAATTTGACATTTTTGCCATACTATAATGCGTTTTTTGGCCAATTTTTTCTGCACACTAAAAAATGACAGTTGTGGCCTTTTTTCTGCATTTGTTTCCACTTTGTATGTTATGACAGGTCTCTATAAGCTATAATAAGTTGTTTTTAGCCATTTTTGAGAAATGTCAAAATTTGACAATTTTGCCATAGTATAGTATGTGATTTTTGCCATTTTTTCAACGTGCTAAATTATGATGTTTTTGCCCTTTGTTTCCACTCTGTATGATATAACGCGACTCTTCAAGCTATAATATGTAATTTCAAGCCTTTTTTGGGACATGTCAAAATTTGACATGTTTGCCATACTATAGCATGTGATTTTTGGCCATTCTTTCAACTTGCTAAATTATGATGTTTTTGGCCCTTTTTGCCATTGTTTCCACTTTGTATGCTATAATGCGACTCTACAAGCTATAATATGTAATTTCCAGCCATTTTTGAGACATGTCAAAATCTGACATTTTTGCCATACTATAGCATGCGATTTTTGGCCATTTTGAAACCGCTTATTAGGTTATGACAAAAAATGTAAAATATGCAAAAATATGTTGACAACCACCAAAAATAGTGTTCAGAGACAAGTCATAGTAGAGAAGATTGCAAAAAAGGTCAACCCCCCCAAAAAATATAGCACGTCAAAAAAAAAAACCTAAAACACCAATACTATATTATGGCAAAAAAGTCAAAATATGACATGTTTCAAAATCAGCTGAAAAGAGCATGAAATAGCATGCCGAGATGTCATAGTATAGAATGTTGCAAAAATGGCCAAAAACACCTTAATATAGCATGTCCAAAAAACAACCCAAAATGCAATACTTTAGTATGGCAAAAAATGTCAAAAAATGACACGTCCCAAAAACAGCTGAAAAGCAATCAAAATAGTGTGCTGAGACAGGCCATAGCATTGAATGTTTTAAAAACAGCAAAAATCACCCTAATATAGCAAGTCGAAAAAACAACCAAAAATGCAACATTATAGTATGACAAAAAATGCCAAAACATGACATGTCCCACAAACAGCTGAAAACCGCATAAAATAAGGTGCAGAGACATGCCATAGCAAGGAATGTTGCAAAAATGGTCCAAAACACCATAATATAGAATGTCAAAAAAAAAAAAACGACCGAAAATGCAATACAATAGTATGGCAAGAAATATGACATGTCCCAAAAACAGTTGAAAATTGCATTTAATAGTGTGCCGAGACACGCCATAGTATAAATGGTGCAATAAATAAATAAATAAATAGCCAAAAACACCATAATATGGCATATTAAAAAAACAACTAAAAATGCAATACTGTAGTATGTTGAAAAATGACATAAAATGAGATGTTCCAAAAACAGCTGAAAAACACTGAAAATAACATGTCAAGACATGTCAAAGCATAGAATGTTGAAAAATAGCCAAAAGCACCATAATATAGCATGTTGAAAAAATGACCTAAAATGCTATACAAAGGCATGGCGAAAAATGTCAAAGTATGACATGTCAAAAATACAGCTCAAACCCGCATAAAAAGTCATCTCAAGACAAGTCATAATATAGTATGTTCTTCAAAATGTGAAAAAAACGTCATACTATAGTATGTCGTTCAAAATATGATGATAAAGTCACACTATAGTCTGTCTTTCTAAACTTGATGGAAAAGTCATAGTATAGTATGCAGTAGTATGTTGTAGTATGTCAGTATAACATTAATAACATAAATTACATGTTTGGATCAGGCTTTCTGAATCGTTTTTGTCTGAGTTTTTACCATATCTCGTGCTGTGTTTTTTCTGCAATAATTCAATGAGAAGTGAGTGACATATTCATAGTATTCTTAAAACTTGCAAGGACAGCAAGTGAAGGTTACACAGACAATAGGCTGTCTCTTAATTTATTTGTGCTAGGGTAGGTGCAGAAGGAGTGAAATATAAGAACTGCAGAGCCAAATGTAGCCATGACTGTGGGGTTGGTGCAGGACAAGATTGCGCTGCAAAGAGAAATAAGTGCAGCACATATTGCTTTTCTCAGAGAGGTTGATCAGGGGGCAGAGCACAACACTTAGGGTGCATTCAGACTGAATGCAAAGTGAGTTTTAGACAAAGCATGATTGCAGAAAATGTCAAATGGGAAGTGTCAAAAGATAGGCAGCGTAGCATGAAT
>NW_024696570.1:0-330 GCF_008729295.1 Plectropomus leopardus | reverse complement strand
GATCTTCATCTACCATATTGAAGTCAAGAATTATAGTATTATATTTTGGTTTGTTGACCTCGATGTATATTGTTGCATGATGATTCTGTATTTTAATTGTTTTAGAGATGATGTTCTCTGTTATGATGTAAATGCACTGGGACCTCAAGTGTTTTTTTAATTTCTCGATGCGCAGGGAAGTTGATGGTAGGCAGGGAAAGGTCCACTGGAAGGTACGATGGGTCGACCAGCCTGACTTTGGACGATGTTTTGATTTGTTTCTGGGGTTTCCATATGTATTTGCTCATATGTTGATTTATACACTTTTAGGGAAAGCAAGTAATTTGGTCT
>NW_024696569.1:0-293 GCF_008729295.1 Plectropomus leopardus | reverse complement strand
TCAACACGAGTCCTCTACAACGTCATACAGTGACACTCGGATCAACACGAGTCCTCTTCAGCATCATACATTAACACTTGGATCAACACGAGTCCTCTACCACATCATACATTAACACTCGGATCAACACGAGTCCTCCACAACGTCATACAGTGACACTCGGATCAACACGAGTCCTCCACAACGTCATACAGTGACACTCGGATCAACACGAGTCTTCTCCAACGTCATACAGTGACACTCGGATCAACACGAGTCCTCTACAACGTCATACAGTGACACTCGGATCAACA
>NW_024696568.1:0-531 GCF_008729295.1 Plectropomus leopardus | reverse complement strand
TGTGAAAACTGTGATTTAGGCAGATATATCGGCAGAAATGGAATATAATAAAATAAGTATGTTTTCCTTAGTTTATAATCACCTAAATATAATACAATATATAATAACATATATATACATTTAACATTCACTTTTTGCGTTGGCCGCCATAGTTAGCAGCCCCCCGTAATAAGCTGAACAGCATTGGAAAAACACTGATTTTAACGTAAAACTGCGTCATTCAGCATTATTAGCATTTCAAGTCACCTGGTCTGTTGGTTTTGTTCATGAAGAGACCTCTGCGGATAATTCAGCTCCCGATAAACACCTCCTTAACATCTGGCTTTTTAGTTACCGCAGAAAAAAATGGTAGCACATGTTATTATGTGCTGGGCTCGCGGACGTTTTCGGAGGAGCCGAAAAGTGTCGGGTAAACATGGATTTGTCACGTGAAACTGCTCTATTCAGTGTTTTTACCAATTTAAATCACTTGGTCTGTTTGTTGTTGAGATGAAGAGACCTCTTGTGGATAATTCAGCTCCCAGTAAAAAC
>NW_024696567.1:0-425 GCF_008729295.1 Plectropomus leopardus | reverse complement strand
AGCCCTGCAAGTCACTCCCTCACAGACCCATACACACTCACACACACACCTGTATATGTCCACATTCATTCACTCACTCACTCACTCACTCACTCACTCAACATAATGAATCCCTCTCCTTTTGATCACAGTCACCCAACATGTCAGCAATAAAATTTGTTTCTTGGAATATCCGTGGCACTGGTACTCAGGCTAAGAAAAGTAAAGTATTTAATCATCTCACCTCACTCCATGCAGATATTTGTTTACTACTCTCAGAAACAGACAACATCAAATTGCAATCATCTCAGTTTACTCACTCATTTTCATCACATTTCAATAAAAAACAGAGGAGTTTGTATTTTAATCAACAAATCAATATCATTTATCCATAACACCACCATCACAGATCCAGAGGGACGTTTTATCATCATTAACATATCAAT
>NW_024696566.1:0-600 GCF_008729295.1 Plectropomus leopardus | reverse complement strand
AAAGCGTTTTAGCAAAACTTCTACCTTGGATTATGATGTGTTATCATTTTACATCATGTTACAATTTTCTATCTGTCCATCCATAAAAACACAGACACAAAGAAACTAGTGGGCAAGGAAGATTTATTTGTACAGAGGTGCAAAGATAGGAAAATAGAAGTAAATGAATTGAAGTCAAGTTCAAAAATAAATTTACAGTCATTACTGGATGGAGTTGGCAGCAAAAAGTAGCCTACAAGACAGACAAGTAGGCCTACTTATACTTTATTAACACTAAACACTGTCTGTAAGCATCAGCTCGTGTGGGTCGGAGACCTGCTGTCCCTGATTCATGCTGCTGCTCAGCAGGTGGCGCTCAGCCACCAAAGAGTTAATCATCAACAAGCCCGCCTCTGTCTTCTTTCACGTCCTCAGACATGATGTAAATAGCCGGGGAAACTGGGCTAGTAGGTATTGAGTAGAAAGACTCTGACTATTGAAAATGTCTGGAAGAGGAAAGGGCGGTAAAGGGCTCGGTAAAGGAGGCGCTAAGCGTCACCGCAAAGTCCTCCGCGATAACATCCAGGGAATCACCAAACCCGCTATCCGCCGTCTGGCTCG
>NW_024696565.1:0-966 GCF_008729295.1 Plectropomus leopardus | reverse complement strand
CAGAAGTATAAAGTAACATAAAATGGAAATACTCTAGTTAAGTCAAAGTACAAGTAAGTCAAAATTATACTTCAGAATAGTACTTGAGTAGGTCTACATGCACTTAGTTATCTTCCAACCACTGCATTGAACATTTGTTTATTTGCATATATATTTCTATCTGGATATGTAACAGATTTTATTTAAATCCTTTTTTTAACAACAACAGCGTTGTGATCATAAAGATTTGGATTAAATAATCAATGTGGAAACCCTATTCGAAACAAAAATAATGTCACTGAATTCACAGACAGACACCACACAGCATTAAAACACCCCCAATAAATAACTGGAGTTCAGATAATTCAAAGTTATCTTTACTTAACAGAGCACGAAAGAAATGAAACATATTCAAATAAATCATTTAACGTAACACTACAATAAAACAAAATATAAAAACAATACATATTTATTTCTTCCACACTGCATAGCATACATTTCAGCATGTTACTAATAACAATTTGATACCTGAAAATTACCTGAAAAAAAGCCAAAGCAAGAGTTCAAAAACAAACAAAAAATAGACAAAAAGACCTACAGACAGTGCTAAAGAAAATGTTTTTTTTTTTGTTTGTTTTTTTTTTTAAATTCTTATAGGGGGTTTTTTGGATCAGAGATTTAAATTCTAGTCAAGAAAACTGATGTCAGTCAAGGTGTTAAATGGTTGAACACATTTGTCTTGTTTCAAACTTACTCTGTGATTTGTGCCATAGGTACACTAACAGAGTTTGTCAGAGGTGGACTGCTGAACATCTGACGAGCTCGCTGGATTAGCTGTCTAATCTGAGCAGGAATATCTTCATGTCCATGGAGGTAAACCAGAGGGTTGAGAGCGCTGTTCAGACATGCAAGGCCACGAGTTATCTGACGAGCAATGAAGACTCCGTTCGACCAATTACGGCATATCTTCTGATGGTACAGAACTCT
>NW_024696564.1:0-286 GCF_008729295.1 Plectropomus leopardus | reverse complement strand
TTACATGTGTCCTGAATATAAAACTGAAAATGCCCAGTAGCTCAGCTTGTATGGCGGACGCCCCACGTACAGAGGCTGGGTCCTTGCTGCAGCGGTCGTGGGTTTGACTCCAGCCTCGGCCCTTTGCTGCATGTCATCCCCTCACTGTCCCCATTTTACACATAATCTGTCCTATCCATTAAAGGCCCCCAAAAAAGCCCAAAAAATGTCTTTAAAAAAAAAAAAAAAAGTCAAAAAATAATCTTTAAAAAATAAAAAAATAACAGCAAAAATTCCAGCACTATTT
>NW_024696563.1:0-564 GCF_008729295.1 Plectropomus leopardus | reverse complement strand
TTACATCCAGCCATTAGCCGAAAATCAACTGCAATGTATCAACAGCCGGTGACGAAGACTGACGGAGGTTAAACTGAGTTACTCAATGATACCTTCAAGCGCCATTCAGTTAAAATGAGCACTAAGCCAAAGTCAAGTTCTCATGATGTGTTCAATGCGACCCTGTAAGATTTAGGTTTTGGCAAAAAACAATCAATAAAAAACAAATCAGTAATACTGACATTCATCGTATAAGTGGCAAATAATTTCATTTTCATAATTACAAAACAGATTTTTCATCAATATCGTCTGTGATTCCTGGGAGCATCTGGTTTACAAGATAAATCAAATGTATCATTTGAAATGAGACTTCTCAAACCCTTTAACAGTCACAGTAAGAAATGTTTTTTCAAAAAATTATACGACATTATAGACCATAGAGTATGTTAACAAAATGCATCCATTTATTCAGAAAAAAAACCAACATTTTCTTTGTATAATGTGTTTAAAAAGAGCAAAAGTTGTTGTAATATAATATAATTCTGGGGTTAAAAGTAACATCATATAATAAACATCTAATAATAA
>NW_024696562.1:0-757 GCF_008729295.1 Plectropomus leopardus | reverse complement strand
ATGGTTTGCCCTGCACCATGTCACAGAGTCCTCCACCAGGCTCCTGTACTCCCCCTCCTGTCCATCCCTGATACATCCCACGATTGCAGTGTCGTCAGAGTACTTCTGCACATGGCACGACTCAGAGTTGTACTTAAAGTCTGATGTATACAGAGTGAACAGGACAGGGGAAAGAACAGTCCCTTGTGGTGCGCCAGTGCTGCAGACCACCGTGTCAGAGGAGCAGTCCCTCAGCCTGATGTACTGAGGTCTCCCTGTGAGGTAGTCCGTAATCCAGGTCACCAGGTGTGATTCCACCCCCATATCTGCCAGCTTGCCTCTCAGTAGAGGGGGCTGGATCGTGTTGAAGGCGCTCGAAAAATCAAAAAACATGATCCTCACAGCGCCACTCCCTGTGTCCAGATGAGAGTAAGCCCTGTGTAGCAGATACAGGATGGCGTCGTCCACCCCGACCTCCTCCTGGTAAGCGAACTGGAGTGGGTCGAGTGCCTGGCGAACCTGGGGTCTGATGTGGTGCAGCAGGAGCCGTTCCAGGGTCTTTATAATGTGTGAAGTCAGGGCAACTGGTCTGTAGTCATTCAGCACACTGGGGTGTGCCTTCTTTGGAACTGGGATGAGGCAGGAAGTTTTCCATAGTAGAGGGACCCTCCCCAGTCGCAGGCTCAGGTTGAAGACATGCTGAAGAGGCTCCCCCAGTTCAGCAGCACAGAACTTGAGCATTCTTGGACACACCCTGTCTGGCCCTGCTGCCTTCGTG
>NW_024696561.1:0-453 GCF_008729295.1 Plectropomus leopardus | reverse complement strand
GATTTCTGAATGATCCAATCCTAGTCCAGAATAAAACCAATCTACACACATAGTGCAGAAAGCATAAATTACTATCTTCTCTTTCTGTACATCACTAGACCTCATTATTCATATCTGTCATTCAAAGTATCTTTTCAAGTATAACCAGTTACTCAGGTTTTAAAATACTCCAATCCTTGTGAAATGGATTGATATGCATCACAACAAGGGTCTTTTAGTGCTATAAAGGAATAATCCATCATGAACTCCCATATCACAAAATACATTTTAAATAAACCATGGAAAAATTTCTCTTTTCAACATTATTTATCTTTTTAAACAGCTTTTACATGTAAATTATTGTCCCTTTAATTATACATCTTTTTAATCTATTTACTTTTTAAAACATCAGATGAACTTTATTACTATTTATTTAATATATGCATTTTAACAGTAATGAAATAAACTTAACTG
>NW_024696560.1:0-1572 GCF_008729295.1 Plectropomus leopardus | reverse complement strand
CAGCCGTGAAGCACAGACACATGCAGCCTTCATCTTCATCATCATCATCATCATCACTGTATGAGCCCTGCTCCCAAAACCAAACGCACAGCCCGAGGACCGGACCTGGGCCCCGACAGGGTGCCCATTTTCTGATTCACAGTAAAAATAAAAGGATTCACACTGGGAACTGTGACCGTCGGAAATTTAAAAGCCCATCAACAATTTATTTTTTCACACTTGCTGGCTGTGATAAATGCTGTCATTTTGGAGATTTTTAAAGGAAAACATGCCTTCCAAAAATTTAAGAAAAAACAACAGAAAAGAATTGTTCCTTTAAAAAAATCTCCCCAAAAAAGGGAAAAAAAAAGAAAAATAAATCACTATTTTTTTCTTCTATAAAAATTGCCAAAAATAATTAAGAAAAAAAAATCACAATAGTTTTTAAGAAAACATACCCTCCAATCCAGCCTTAAAGTTTTCAAAAAACTGCCAAGACTTTAAAGAAAAAAACTTTTTTTAAAAAAAGAATTATACAACATTTTTGTTTTCTATTAAAATCACAAAATATTAAAAAAAAAACAAAAAAACAAATTGCCAAACGTTTTTAAAGAAAAAAAGCCAAATTAAAAAAACAACCATGCCTTCCAAAAATTTAGGAAAAAAAAACAAGAACAGAAAAAGAGGCCAAACATTTTTAAAGAAGAAAAAAATGCCATTTTTTTTTTAAAGAAAACAACCCTTTAAAACCTGCACGTTTCTTTAAAGATTAGCCGTGAAATGAATATATACTGCAGCTGTTTGTATGCACAGCCCATGAGCTAAAAGCACTTAAAAAGTTACAAATAAATATAAACAACCAAAACAATGTCAGATGCATATTAAAGTTATGTTACATTGTCAGCTAATAAATTCACTCCTCCAATGTTACACTGTCATTTAATTTATTTCACCCAACACGTTTCCATGTCAATGACTTCTACTAGTTCCATGGCTTTTCCAGGCCTGGAAAATATGATTGTGAAAGGTTTTCCATGACCGTGGGAGCCCTGGATTACTAAAAAGATTCATATCTCTCTGTCCACTAACTGACAAATCAACAGACGCCTCTGCACATTTGAACACATTCACAAGTAAATTTCATGCTTCAGAGACAAAATCTGCTCCGGCAAAAACGAAATCTCCGCATGAAGATCACGGAGCAGAAACTGAGCCACAAATGAGGCATTTTGGAGACATCAAGCAGGAAGAAAGACAGCAGATCGTCTCAAACAGTCGCCACGAAGACCAAACTAAATACATAAATACATCCTGTAACACGCTGCCATTTCAACCAGCCGATCAAAACCAACCACGGACGAGCTGACATCATCAAACACGACCTGCGTCTCCAGATTCGGGTCACTTAGAGCCGCGCCTCTTTTTTCTGCACGGTTTCTTTTATTTGACTCTCCACCCATAAAACACATACGTTTTCCTTTTTTTTGTTCCTCCCAAACAGCTGGGCAGGGCAGCACAGTGTGTCAGGTGTGTGACAGATATGTGTGTTTTTACCACACACACACACACACACACACACACACACACACACAC
>NW_024696559.1:0-553 GCF_008729295.1 Plectropomus leopardus | reverse complement strand
ACATGAGACAGAAGTGTGTGTGCACAGTGAAACAATGGCAGGTAGCTCTAGCAGCAGCAACACCCCAGATTTCAAACAAATGAAAGCACTTTCTTGCTTCTAACATTCAAATTTGGGCAAAAGGAAAGAGTGGAGCAAGCAGCAACGAACCAACTTGTGGTCCTCATTAATACGCAATAATTGGTGCATTTTGCCGCTTAATTCAGGCTGCAGTCATCTTCAATTCATGTTCATTGCAGTAGTTTTTGCAACAAATGCTCTGTATGTTCCCGTCAGGTTTATTATTAGGTGCACAAATCAGTTTGTGCACGTCAGAGCGACCACCTCCTGTCTGTAGAGTCCCTCAAAACATGGTTTCACATCTCAAAGGAACACTTCACCCCTAAAATGATCATTTGTGTATCAGTTACTCACCCTGTGTCACACTGAAATCTGGTAGAAAACCTCCACACTCCTTCAGGCTTCCAGCTAGTGTCCTCCTCCTTACACCAGAGCCTACAGGAGGCTCTTCCTTCACAAATTCAACATAACACAAGGCAAGTAATTTATATAC
>NW_024696558.1:0-452 GCF_008729295.1 Plectropomus leopardus | reverse complement strand
GGACCTTCTACCTCTTCTTCTACATATAACAAACAATTATCAAAGTAGAAAAATACAAGGCTGTTATAATATCTTAAAAATATTCACAAATATTTTCTATGCTGCTCTCTCCTTAGCCTCCCGGCTCCTTCCCACACCAGCAGAAACAACCTCAACAGAGGCCCCCACATCGACCTCCCCCTCCCCGACCACCACCACCAGCACCACTTTGACCTCGGCCACGGCCAGAGGTGTCCCAGCTTCCACGTCCAGCAACAACACGAGCACTGCACTGAGCACCGCTGCCACCACGCAGGCGCTGCTGACCAGCCTGAGCAGCCCCACCGACAACACCACCGCCGCCCTGACCGAGGTCTCCTGGACGCAGTTTAACATCATCATCCTAGCCGTCATCATCCTGGTGGTGCTGCTGCTGCTGGGCTTCGTGGGAGGCGTGTACACGTACAGGGAGT
>NW_024696557.1:0-397 GCF_008729295.1 Plectropomus leopardus | reverse complement strand
GCCAGGCCTGGGGGTGGGGCTTGATGGCGAGCACCTGGTTGCCGGGCCTTTACCCATGGGGCCTGGCCGGACACAACCCGAAAAGGCGACGTGGGACCTCCTGCCCATGGGCTCAACACCCGTAGGAGGGGCCATAGGGGTCGGGTGCCATGTGAGTTGGGCAACAGCCGAAGGCGGGGACCTTGGCGGTCTGATCCTTGGCTGCAGAAGCTAGCTCTGGGGACGTGGAATGTCACCTCTCTGGTGGGGAAGGAGCCTGAGCTGGTGCACGAGACTGTATAAATAATAAAGGGCTGCGTCAGTGTTCGAATAATACAAAAAAGAGCACATATTTCTGAAATTGTCATGTTTTCTTATTTAAAATACTGTACACTGAAACCTGGGAAAACAAATTGCT
>NW_024696556.1:0-614 GCF_008729295.1 Plectropomus leopardus | reverse complement strand
ACAAAAATCTAGAATATATCCGCACTGCCAAAAGACTCAATTCTCGCCAGGCCCGTTGGGCCCTTTTCTTCGCTCGCTTCTCTTTCACCCTCTCATACCGCCCAGGATCCCGTAATGTCAAACCTGACGTCCTGTCCCGCCAGTTCCTGGAGGAGGAGGAGGAGTCGCCCCTCCCTGACAGCATTCTTCCTGCCTCTCGACTCCTGGCGTCCCTCACATGGGAGATCGAGGAACGCATCTTGTCGGCGTTGGAGCAACAGCCGGGTCCCAGTTCCTGTCCACAGAACCGTCTGTTCATTCCTGAGAGGTACAGATCGGAGGTGTTGCAGTGGGCCCACTCTTCTCGTCTTACCTGCCATCCTGGGATCACTCGTACCAGGGAGGTCCTACAACTACGGTTCTGGTGGCCCACATTGGTCAGCGACACCAAAGACTTTGTGAACTCCTGTCCAGTCTGCAACCAATGTAAGACCCCTCGCCAAGCTCCTGCCGGTCATCTGCACCCACTTCCTGTTCCTCATCGCCCCTGGTCCCACATCGCCTTGGACTTCGTCACCGGTCTGCCAATGTCGGGTGGCAACACCACTATCCTGACAGTGGTAGACCGGTTCAGC
>NW_024696555.1:0-516 GCF_008729295.1 Plectropomus leopardus | reverse complement strand
AAACACACTCATGCTTGGCCTCCCAAAACACCTCAACCACCAGTTCACTTTGTGGTAAGGGGAAAATTCCCACTCCCATCAGTGTGTTTGTTAACGTGTGTGTGTGTGTGTGTATGTGTGTGTGTGTGTGTGTGTAGTCTGCAGGGACTTTCCAGATCAACTAAATGTGTTTGCTTTTTAATGACAGAGCTTAAGATATTCACATTCACATGCACACACACCACCACCAACCACCTATCGTGAATGAGCCGCTCTGTACTGTTCCTCCTTAATACTGTGTGTGTGTGTGTGTGTGTGTGTGTGAGAGAGAGCAAGAGAGAGAGACTAATGGCTGTCCAGTAAAGGGTGCATGGTAAGAGAGAACTCTGTGTGTACGTACCCAGAGGCTTCTAACCATGGTCTCATCGCCCACCGGGAGGTTATCCACATACCACACAACTATGCGTGCACACACACTCATACACACATGCACACACACACACACACGAGTGCGCACACACAAATGCGTCAGCCAGT
>NW_024696554.1:0-233 GCF_008729295.1 Plectropomus leopardus | reverse complement strand
ATTTTGTGTCTCTTTTTGCTTGTTTTGTCACTTGTCACTTTTGCCACTGTTTGCAGCTGTTTTTTTAGTCTTTTTGTGTCTTTATGTAGTTGTTTTATATATGCCTTTGTGGTAATTTTCGGTCTCTTTCTGCCTGGTATGTGTCTCTTTGAGTGAAACTTTGGAGGTGAGGGCCGGGGGGGGGGGGTTAACTTGTAGTAATTCGATTAAATATGACTTTTTTGAGGTTATGC
>NW_024696553.1:0-568 GCF_008729295.1 Plectropomus leopardus | reverse complement strand
TTTGTAAAGAGCAGGCCCCGTGATGAAAATTCAGACCTCTTTGACGTTGAGCCAGGCAGCTTCGATAATTATTCACAAAATGAGATACCTTACGATCGTTTCTTAAGACGTCGTCCTCATAGAGAGACAATATTTCTTTATAAGATAATCCGCAGGCCCTATGGCAGAGATAAAAAACACAATGCTGCCCGCAAACGATGGACAGAGGGTGTTGAAGCTGACGGTCATGGTGCAGTATTTTCTCTGAATGATTTTCCAGAAACTCCAAGATGCTGGAGGGGTAGTGTGGAAAATCAGGGGGGTGTCCGTAAGAGTCAAAAAAGGTGGCAGAGCCGTCCTGTTCCAGAGTCAGAGCTAACCAATTTTCTCCAGGCAGGTGTGAGGGGTGAGTGTTGACGATGAAGTAGGCGGGAGCTCGAAACTCAGGATTCAGTAAGGGTAGCTGGTCAGAAGCCCACACCCCGCAGAATACATCTCCTAGCAGTTGATGCAAAAGATGTTCCAGCTGACGATTATCCATTTCAGTTTATTTTATTTTAATAATAATCCACCAGCACCTGTCTTTTAG
>NW_024696552.1:0-445 GCF_008729295.1 Plectropomus leopardus | reverse complement strand
ATTAGTAATGATCAAGATGTCACTTTAGTATGGGGAACATATTCTAACAAAGACTTAATTTAGAGTTATTTGGACACTATTAATATTTGTAGTTTTGTGTTTTGTTATGTAAGAACAGACCATATTCATTAAGTGGTATTAAGGGAGAATAACTATTCTTGGGGTACTACCACCTTATTAAATCCATACTAAGCAAAGCATATTGAGATCGTAATTCATATACAACAACTTCCTTGCTTAGTACTAATAAGCAATAATTCTGAGGTTATTGAGGGAAGACTTTTGGTTAATGGCTTATTGGTTGTATAATAAGGCCATGCAGAACAAGGCATTAATAAGTACTTCATAATGCCTAATTAAGAGCCAATATGTTACTAACTTGCATGTTAATAAGCAGCTAATTAATGGTGAATAGGTGTACCTTAAAATAAAGTGTTACCCAGGC
>NW_024696551.1:0-270 GCF_008729295.1 Plectropomus leopardus | reverse complement strand
TGCTCCAGTATTTCAATTTCCAGATCGGCCCTCCTAATCTGGCGGTCCAAGTATTGTATTTCTTTATCTGTTTTCTGGATTTTTTTCAGCAAGTGTATTTTGTATATCTCTTTTACTGGTAACTGGGAACACATAGACAACATTAAATTATACAGTTGCACATGAATTCCACAGAATGAACCTCTGGTGTTTACTGAACATCCATCTCACTGTGTCCATCTGCGCAGTGGAAGTTGAGGGACCGTCCTGCTGTTGCCCAGCCATGCTCTG
>NW_024696550.1:0-873 GCF_008729295.1 Plectropomus leopardus | reverse complement strand
ATTCGATTTAGTTGCATCGCGATTTGAACGACGTGTTGTGGACGCTGAGTGAAAACTGGAGCAGCAGGCGGATCTTCTGTCCCTCTGAGACAGACACAAGGTAAGGTGCAACTGGTGCAAGTGGATGGAAGGTGAGATACAGGTGGATGATAGGTAAAGTGCAGGTAAGTTGCAGGTGGTTGACAGATAAGATGCAGCTGATTTATAGGTAAGTGGCAACTGGATGTAAAGTAAGGTGCAGGTAAGTAGCAACCACTTGCTACTTACCTGCACCTTACTTTTAAGAAGCAAGTGGTTGACAGGTAAGTGGTGGGGCTGTTAATTAATGTATGATTGTAATGTATTCTAAATCATCAGAAATAATAAAGCTTCTCAAATGCAAATTGAAGGTTTTTTATTTATATTTTTTCATATGTTGTTTACCAGAAATACTGTCAAACAATGGTTCAAAAATACTTTCTCAGTGGCTCTCAGACAAATAAGAGGAGGGAGGTCCCGGCCGAAAGAAACAAAAGACAGAGGGCCGTCAGACTCAGCGTTTTCCCCCTAACTACCTCTGAAATAAAGACAAATCTAACTGATGTTAAACATAACCGAAAACTGAACTACCGGAAACCTCCGACCCAAACTAAAATAACAAAACTCAGCAATCTAAAACATGCTGTTGAAAAGTAAAAAGAGAGCAGTATGCAAGCAGCATGTTTTTCTGACCCACAATGACTTGCTCAGTGGCAGATACGTCACATCAATTAAGACATAAACAGATACAACTCAATAACAGCTGATTAACAGCTGACAGAGGCCACAGTGATGGATGTCAGCACATTGAAGTGACTGCTGTCCAGAGAGCAGACAGTAATGATAGGAATTGTT
>NW_024696549.1:0-1127 GCF_008729295.1 Plectropomus leopardus | reverse complement strand
AGCACGCACGCACGCACGCACGCACGCACGCACGCACGCACGCACGCACGCACGCACGCACGCACGCACGCACACACACACACACACACACACACACACACACACAGCAGAGGTCCAACAACAAACACAACAAAAAGTCACATTTCTATCGGCCTGCTGAACAGACCAAAGTTTTCTGACTCACTTCTATCAACTTTTGTTGGATCTGACAAAATCAGAAATATTCATTAAAATGAAAATGAATGAGCTGATTCTTAAAAAAATTATTTTTATTCATTTATAATCCGAAATAACTAAAGTGTTTGACCTGTTTTATAAAGTCATCATGTGTTAGAAATGTAACAAACTGCAGCTTTTAATCACACACACACACACACACACACTGTGGAGCAGTGAACGTGCTGCGTCTGTTCGGTCTGCGGAGGACGACCAAGCTGAACTTTGTGTCCACAAACAGAAACTCTAACGAGGCCTCATACCACAGACTGATGAACCGAGTCATCGTCTTCATCATCATCATCATCATCACATGACCTGAGCCTCCGGTCACCTGACCTGTCTGACAGCACTCTGCAGACTCTGCCCCGGCGTTAGGTCTGTCCCTGGAGGGCGAGGGGTTAAACAGCCGGTACAGACCCAGAGCGGGTTGACACGTTGGTGTTGATCAGAGGAAGGTGTGAAGGAGCAGCAGACACGGAAACACAGCCGCTGACTTTAAGAGATTTCTGGACAAAGTGAAGGACGTGCGAGCCACAGCAGACCGAGTCCACGCCCAGCCTCGGACACGGATCACAACACGGACACTGTTTCTGCCGGACTTACGACAAACTCACTGACCCCTCTGCTCCACTTCAGGTTTCTCTATCATACACAGTTGATGCAGTTTCTAATTGTCTGCAAATAAACTAGACCAGATCGGACCGGACCGGACCGAACTAAACTGAGCAAAAACCAGTGCCAGGTTTAACATGATAACAAAGGTGTTGTGATAAAGGTCATATTTCCACACGCTGACGTCATGAGTCACCGTTTACAAAGTAAAGAGTTAAATGTGCAGAAACGTCTCAGAGTCACATTCTGTCTGAACGACACTAAAACAAATATTAAACACTGAGAGACTGCTCCTT
>NW_024696548.1:0-835 GCF_008729295.1 Plectropomus leopardus | reverse complement strand
CTGTTGCATAGGCGGCCTGGACCTCCGGAAATCCACCACCATCTCCTTGGTCTTGGTAGTGTTGATCTGCAGATGGTTTGCCCTGCACCATGTCACAAAGTCCTCCACCAGGCTCCTGTACTCCCCCTCCTGGCCATCCCTGATACATCCCACGATTGCAGTGTCACCAGAGTACTTCTGCACATGGCACGACTCAGAGTTGTACTTAAAGTCTGATGTGTACAGAGTGAACAGGACAGGGGAAAGAACAGTCCCTTGTGGTGCGCCAGTGCTGCAGACCACCGTGTCAGAGGAGCAGTCCCTCAGCCTGATGTACTGACGTCTCCCTGTGAGGTAGTTCGTAATCCAGGTCACCAGGTGTGATTCCACCCCCATATCTGCCAGCTTGTCTCTCAGTAGAGGGGGCTGGATCGTGTTGAAGGCGCTTGAAAAATCAAAAAACATGATCCTCACAGCGCCACTCCCTGTGTCCAGATGAGAGTAAGCCCTGTGTAGCAGATACAGGATGGCGTCGTCCACCCCGACCTCCTCCTGATAAGCGAACTGGAGTGGGTCGAGTGCCTGGCGAACCTGGGGTCTGATGTGGTGCAGCAGGAGCCGTTCCAGGTTCTTCATAATGTGTGAAGTCAGGGCAACTGGTCTGTAGTCATTCAGCACACTGGGGTGTGCCTTCTTTGGAACTGGGATGAGGCAGGAAGTTTTCCATAGTAGAGGGACCCTCCCCAGTCGCAGGCTCAGGTTGAAGACATGCTGAAGAGGCACGTCGTCCCCCAGTTCAGCAGCACAGGACTTGAGCATTCTTGGACACACCCTGTCTGGCCCTGCTGCCTTCGTG
>NW_024696547.1:0-805 GCF_008729295.1 Plectropomus leopardus | reverse complement strand
ATCAGTGTCTCATACAGCCCCACTTCAAAAACACACAACTGTCCTTTAATGAGACACACAAGACGCGCTGCCACCCTCTGTCACTTTTTTTGGATGTGCGCTGCTTTCGTTACCATGGATACTTGTTTCACTTTCTGCTCCAAACTGTGCGTAAAAGTTACCGCGACACACACAAGTCTTCAGTCTGACTGCAGCTCCATCAGAAGCTGAAGTCGGTCTTAACTCTGAGCTCTAAAGTCTCTTTACAGCAGCTGTTCGTCCAGTTTGTTTACTCTGATACCGGAAACATGTCTGAAATCGTCTCACCTGTCGGCGCCGAAACTGAGCGCTAGTCTTCTAGCTGCGCATGCGCGAAGTAAAGTGAAACTATAGGAAATGAGAAAATAAATAATTAAAAACAAAGAACAACGTAAAATTAACTAGTTATTTTGGTTTTTTTTCGTGGTTATTTGATGTTTCCTTTCAAGCAAACAAGAAAACACGTCTTTTTTCAATATTCGGTTTCTACGGAAAAACAAAAAAACGAGTGTAAATTTTAGTTTGCCAGTCAGAATTGAATAATTGAATGAACGGATGAAACGCGGAGCGTATGTCAAATAACATATAACAACATATAATATTATCATAAAATGATCTATTTGGTTTGTCTGTTTGCAAATGTTGCCATGGATACATTGTACAAAAACTAATCTGCTGTGGTGGAGACGCGTGCAGAAAAGCCGCATTTCTGGTCGACGGAGGGAAACACACAGACTTGAATATCAACAGGTTTTTGGATAACAAGTTTGTGTGTTTCCCTCCGTCG
>NW_024696546.1:0-320 GCF_008729295.1 Plectropomus leopardus | reverse complement strand
TTACCTCACTTTTTCTCTCACTCTCCCTCTAAAAAATATATATATGTACATACACACACATTTGCATATACAAACCAAATAACAAACAACAAAATTTGAAAATTAAAAAAGGGAATCAAAAAAAAATCATAATAATGATGTAAAATAATTTAAAATGTATAATTATGATAATCATAAATATATAGCTTTCTGGAATTTTTTTCCTAGCTTAAAAAAAAAAAATCAGTCTACTCATTTATTGCCATGTTGTTGTTGGCCATTTTTCCCCATATTTTTTTTTTTAAAGAAATCAAAACAATTTGCTCAGTGCTCAAAGATTT
>NW_024696545.1:0-324 GCF_008729295.1 Plectropomus leopardus | reverse complement strand
TATTATTATATTTAAGTGTCCTTAAACAGTTGAAACAGCGCCCCCCTGTGTCGTATCGGCGGGTAATGTGTCAGTCGGTGTGGCCAAAGGTGGTACTGCAGCCTGAGGTCGCTGGGTCAGTCGGCGGAAGTAGCTCACAGGCGCGGACGCGAACGAACGCGGCTCCAAACGGTCACAGACATTAAACGGTCAGAAATCGTCACTGCGAAAACTGTTAACGGACAGACGTGTGCACAAAGACACCCTGAAATGAAGTGTGAAGCAAATTACGCGACCTCACGGCAAACAAGTGAAAGTGAGCCGCATAAAGTTTGATGAAACAAC
>NW_024696544.1:0-261 GCF_008729295.1 Plectropomus leopardus | reverse complement strand
GTAGGATGCACACCAATCAAGAACTGTGCCAGATAGTCCCACCCAATTTTCTAGTCGATCAAGTAATATATCATGGTCGACTGTGTCGAATGCAGCACTGAGGTCCAATAACACTAAAACTGAAGATCTGCCATGATCTGTGTTTAAGCGAATGACTACGAATACTACGAAGCCATGCTGTTGGAATATGTGCAGAATGCGGCTTGGCTTTGTCCTACTGGAATAAAAAGGGATGCCTCTGAAAAAGACATCTGGATGGCA
>NW_024696543.1:0-490 GCF_008729295.1 Plectropomus leopardus | reverse complement strand
TTCACCGCCGAAAAAAGTAAGACAAACCGACAAACGGTCTCAAAATTATGAAGACTTTTCTAAATGATAAACATTTTAGAGGGTTATAATATAATCCATGTTTAGGATTTTTGAATCGATTCTGAATCGTTACAAACGAGAATCGAGATTCTTATGTGAATCGATCGATTGTAGTTATTTTGTCTCTTTGCAGTTCCTTTGCATCTTTTTGTGGTCTTTTTACATCTCTTGTGTCTCTTTGTAGTTACTTTGTGTCTCTTTTAGGAGCTTCTGTGGCTTTTTATAGTTCTTTTGTGTCTCTGTGCTGTTATTTTGTGTTTCTTTTGGATCATTTGTGGCTATTTGTGGTTGTTTTGCATATTTCGATGTTTTTTGAATATTTCTTTGCAGTTTCTTTGTATATCTTTGTGGTCTTTTGGGTTGCTTTGTCATTATTTTGTGTCTCTTTTAGGTCCATTTATGGCTTTTTGTTGTTTTTTTCCCCTTTTGT
>NW_024696542.1:0-529 GCF_008729295.1 Plectropomus leopardus | reverse complement strand
AGATTGAGGGAGAGAGATGGAAAGGAGAAGTGCGATGGGGAGAGGAAGAGGACTAAGCCTCGACAGAGTTAGGATAAAAATATCTTTGGTGTTATTTTTTCCTCCCTTCCTCTTATTTTGGAGTAAAGGGGGGGGGGGGGGGGGGGGCACTGCACCCAGCTCTACACGTGCACTGCAGCAGGCAAATAAGAACACACATTCACTGCATTACAGCAGCCAGAGCCAAACCCAAACACGCCATTTATGCTGCTTTTTGCAGTCAGTGAGCAACGGAGATTAACCCTTTGGAACCTGGGCTAATTGGCTGGATTTTTTTTAAGCAGTGGATGGAGGCAATGAGCCACTTAACAAGAAATGTCCCAAACATGAGCAAGAAATTTGTAAAAAAAAAAAAAAAAAAGAAAAAAAAAAGAAAATGCAAGAAAATTACCTGAAAATAAGACAGTAAAAATTGAAAATGAAAAAGGTTAAAAAAAAAAACATACAAAAATGAAAAAATGATAAGTATTATAAAATAGTAGTTCAATTT
>NW_024696541.1:0-582 GCF_008729295.1 Plectropomus leopardus | reverse complement strand
CCTGTGGGTCCCGACGCCACCGGGGGACTCCTGAGTCAGCGGCAGGGCAACCGGACGGTGGCCGATTTCGCCATCGAGTTCAGGACGAAGGCTCGACAGAGTGACTGGAACTCGGCGGCCCAATGTGACGCCTTCCTCAATGGACTAGCTCCTTATATCAAAGATGAACTGTCTCATTCGATCTCCCTTCCTCACTAGATGGCCTAATCGAACTCACCACACGATTAGACCGACGCATCCAGGCGAGGAGAAGGGAGCAGATCCGGGAGGGTGGTGCTCGTCGGGGTCAGAACGTCCTGCATGGGCCTCCTGCACTCGTCAGTCCTCCTTCAGACCCAGTTATGGGAGGAGCGGAACCCATGCAGTTGGGACACACCCAGCTAACCACAGAGGAACGGGAGAGACGACGACGGGGAAACCTGTGTCTCTACTGTGGACAGGCCGGTCACTTCGTTTCCCGATGTCCAGTAAAAGGGCGGGCTCAGCAGTAGAGGGGGGCATACTGCTGAGCCGTTTTCAGAACTCTGTCCCCAGTCCCCTATTCCATGTCCAGCTCCAGCTTAAAGAGGGTTCCCACACCCT
>NW_024696540.1:0-200 GCF_008729295.1 Plectropomus leopardus | reverse complement strand
TGTGTGTGTGTCTTGTTTTTTGTGCTATAATTATCATAACCGTATTTTTAAAATCAAGTCTACAGATTGATATTTTTAAGCATTTTTTCAGGTTGAGTTTTCTTTTTCCCTTGTGTGTGTGCGTGCATTTGTGAATCCATATAACAGGGAACCTCCATGTTGTTACACATTCACCAACAGGGGACGTTTTTTAAGGTCCC
>NW_024696539.1:0-293 GCF_008729295.1 Plectropomus leopardus | reverse complement strand
GGGATTTTATGAGAACTAAGCCACATCGGTTTTGGTGAGTCTTATGTGTATTTTCATGCATTTTCACCGTGTTGTACTTTTTTTTTCTGGCGGAGAGCTAACGCTAAAAACGTAGCTGTTTACAAAGAAATGCTCCGTCAGTTTACCAGTTAATATTTTGGGTTTATGAAGACTGTGAATGTTATAAAAGTGTGTGTAAGCTGTGTAAATGAGAGATTTGTGCAGTAATTAGTGCGGGAGACGGAACCGTGAGATAAAAGAGACCGCTCCGCTGCCATTTTGAGTTGGAAAAA
>NW_024696538.1:0-1191 GCF_008729295.1 Plectropomus leopardus | reverse complement strand
TTATTATTATTATTATAGTTAAGTTTGTTTGTTTATTATGATCCCCATTAGCTTATGTTTTAAACAGTAGCTGCTCTTCCTCCATTATCTTCATTTACAATATTACATAAAAACACATAAATACACACGACATGACATACCGACACATCAATCAAAAACTCAAAAAGTGTCTAATATATACAGTAGCTTTATACAGTAGCTCTATACATATACATACACACGTGTGTGTGTGTGTGTGTGTGTGTGTGTGTGTGTATGTATATATCATATATAATGTTCTAAGTTCAAGTTGAAAGTAATTTATAAAGTAACCTACACGAAAGTGAATTCAGTGACGTAAAGCAGAGGAAACTATGGCTGAGTAGAGCGCAGTAAATGTAACAGTAAAGTACACAACATGACCGTGTAATGCAGTACAATAAGAAGTGGTAAAAAGTAAACTGAGGGTATAAAGTGAGTCTGACCAGCGCTCCGGAGCTGAGCAGGATCATGAAGATGATGAAGGACTCGAACCAGCTGTGCTCCACGATCTGGTAACAGGTCTTCCTCAGTCTCCACCACATCTGGCCGGCTCCCGCCGTCGTGTCGATGTCGCAGCACTGAAACCTCGCCACGCACACTGCGGCCGAGAGACGCACACACAAACACACAAACACAGAGAGAGAGGGAGGCTTAAACTGTCTGTTTACCCTAAATTATAATGATATAGTGAGCAGAAACTGTCCAAGAATCTGACTTTTTTCGCCCAGATGTGACCCAGCTGTGATTGTTTGATGTCAGTGTGAACAGCAAAAGAAAAAAAATCACATGGGATCTGATATTTTCAGTCAGATTTGGGCCACTTCATCGCTGACGGGCACAAAGCTCCCACCTCCAAAACTGCTGTTTTTCAGAAATTATTAAAAAAGAAAGCTGTGTTTTTACTGGAGACAGGCGGTGTAGTGGGAGCTCTTTTGTTTCCAAATCTTCATTCATTTATTGATTATTGCAGCTTTAATGATAAAGCGCACCCTACTTTAATAATATTATAAAAAACTAAAGAATAATATGAGTGTTTGCATCAAGTCAATAAAGGACATTATCTCTGCTGCATGATATTTACATTTGTGATTTGTGTTTACATCCACGCCGACGGATTATGTGACTCTCATTTCTTTATTTGGAGTTTAACGTGTGCTCAGCCCAGCGCCG
>NW_024696537.1:0-332 GCF_008729295.1 Plectropomus leopardus | reverse complement strand
TGTTGAACCTGCTTGACAGCCTCCCCCTGTTATTTTTTTTTTTTTTTTGTATTTGTTTTTATCTTTTTTAGGTGCGTGCTATGATTCATATTCTCAGGCACTTTGGCTGGACTTGGGCAGGTCTGCTGGTCAGTGATGATGATTATGGACTCCACGCTGCTCGATCCTTCCAGTCTGACCTCGCTCTGTCAGGTGGAGGCTGTCTGGCCTACTTAGAGGTTTTGCCCTGGGGCAATGATCCACCTGAACTGAAGAGGATTGTGGATGTGATGAGGAAATCTACTGCTCATGTGGTCATTGTGTTTGCACATGAAAATCATATGATCAACCTC
>NW_024696536.1:0-657 GCF_008729295.1 Plectropomus leopardus | reverse complement strand
AGCATTTCAAGTAATTTATATTCCTAATTCAGAATCCAAATGACTAAGTTGTCCAAGTTAATCATCCACAACCACACACATTCCTATGCCAAAATGAAATGGCTAATGTCTCCATTTTTAACATTCAGGGTAATAAATATATTCCAGATACTGGATCTGCAGGGGGGCTTTATTCGGTGCTTTCAGTGCTCAGGCAAGCGTCCGACGTGGGGGTCTCTGTGGGAAGGACAGAGTCCATTTCTGTGCTTATGATGTGTTCCTACTCATAGCATGAACTAAAGGTTATCAGGAACAGGGTTACCAAATACACGGTTCCACCCAATTACAAGCAACAGAATTCAGAGTAATGGACATGAACTTTGATAGAAAGGTCTTACAAAGGCCCTGCATCCAAGGCCTCAGAAATGTGGCCTTGCAAATCAGCATGGCACTAGACAAGGAGTCTGTCATGTCATAGGGACAGACTGCTGTACCTACATTCTAGAAATTTCAGACAATTTGAGTCATATTGTCTCCAATCTAAATGATCTACTGCATAAAGAAAAAAAGCTAGGACTCCCAAATTTCCTCAGGATGGAATTTGTGGTCCTGGCTAACTTCTGGAGGATGGAAGGCTACATTAATGAAGTTGTTAACTCCTCTGTTGACTGTAATTGT
>NW_024696535.1:0-321 GCF_008729295.1 Plectropomus leopardus | reverse complement strand
AAGGCTATTTCTGTATTTTTACATTTATTTATTTATACATATATTTATTTATTCTTTTATTTCTACATTTATTTATTTCCACATTTATTTATTTCCATATTTATTTATTTATTTCTACATTTATTTATTTCTGAGTCAGTGTCACACAGAAATGTAAATGTGCTAATTAGGTGGGCAGGCCTACGTCAGTCGACGTGACTATCTTCAGTTTCTAAACTGAACTAAATCTTTGAGTAATCTCTCGAAACGAAACTGAAGATAGTCGGTAGGTTCGCTGTTATCGAAACTATCCGCTAATGCTCTTAAATCAGCAGCAATAGC
>NW_024696534.1:0-703 GCF_008729295.1 Plectropomus leopardus | reverse complement strand
AGTTTGACCAATCAACTGTCTGAAGACGGAGATCAGTTGATTAAATGAGTCAAGTCTGGTGTGCTGCTACTTGGTTGGAAACAAAACCTGCAGCCACACCGGCCCCCCTGTGGACCGGTTTGACATGCCTGTTTTAAGGGGTTTTCTCACTGTTTTGAGAGACCAAGTAATTATTTTGTAAGATTTTTTTTAATTAATTGCAATAATAAATCATTATTTTCAGAGAATTTCTCAGTTTCGTTGATACTTTGCCATTATTTTGAATCACTAAATCCTTATTTCAAGAAATCAAAATTATTTTGAGATACCGTTCTTGTTTTCGTGAGATTTGTTTTCATTATTTTGAAAAAAAAAAAGAATAATTTAATCATGTTTCAAGAGAATTTCTCAATTTTTAAATACTAAATTGTTATTTTGAGATACTAAATCCTTTTTTTTAAAGAAAAATCCCCTTATTTTGAGATACTTAGCCCCTTTTGAGAAATGTTCTCATTATTTTGTGACTCTAAATAATTATTCTGACATACTAAATCCTTATTTTGAGGAAGTTTCTAACTGTTTTGAGAGAACAGATAATTATTTTGAGTAACTCATTATTCTGAGACACAAAAGATATTAAAATATTAAGAGATATTAAGTCTTTTTTATCCTAAGTCTCTTTTTTGTATACTAATTCCTTATTTTGAGTAAGTTTTTCATTGTT
>NW_024696533.1:0-403 GCF_008729295.1 Plectropomus leopardus | reverse complement strand
TCTCTCTCTGTCTCTCTGTCTCTGTGTCTCTCTCTCTGTCTGTGTCTGTCTCTCTCTGTCTCTCTGTCTGTGTCTCTCTCTCTCTGTGTCTCTGTCTCTCTGTTTCTGTGTCTCTGTCTCTCTGTTTCTGTGTCTCTCTCTCTCTGTGTCTCTGTCTCTCTGTTTCTGTGTCTCTGTCTCTCTGTGTCTCTGTCTCTGTGTCTCTCTCTCTGTGTCTCTGTCTCTCTGTGTCTCTGTCTCTCTGTTTCTGTGTCTCTCTCTCTGTGTCTCTGTCTCTCTGTGTCTCTGTCTCTCTGTTTCTGTGTCTCTCTCTCTGTGCCTCTGTCTCTCTGTTTCTGTGTGTCTCTCTCTGTGTGTGTGTCTCTCTCTCTGTCTGTGTCTCTGTCTCTCTGTCTGTCTCCCT
>NW_024696532.1:0-752 GCF_008729295.1 Plectropomus leopardus | reverse complement strand
TGGGACACGATGGTGTCTCTCACCTGCACCACTTTCCCCTGCGGGCTTTCAGAGAAGACCAGGACCTGGTTGTAGAGAGGATCCAGAGACTTCCTCACTGACTTGGTCTTCTTCTTGGCCACACAGACCCCGTTCTCCAGGAGGTAAACTTTGATGTAGGCCGCTGAAACGACAGCAGACAGAAAAGTTAAACCTCAACGCATGTTGCCGCTTTGCAGTGGACTTCCTCGTCTACATCTCACGCTCTACATATTCTTCTATGTCTGTCATATCATGCAGACGCGTCCGGCCGCGTTATCAACTGACGCTGAGTATCCGCATATCATGCTGCCGCGGCAACAGCTGTCCATCTGTCTGCTGTCTTATAATAACAAAGCTGACCATTCTGTCCAACCGCGCTCTGAGTTACGGTCGTCCAGAGGCGTATCATGTGGACACGGAAAGTGGCTTTTGGCGTTGGGATCTTATGCAGAAAACACTGAAAAATCGGTGGATTTTGATGATTTTGGAATGTGAACGGGCTGGATACATTGGCTAAAATTCTTAAAAATTAGTTAATATTATATGTTTGCTTTATTCTTAAATAAAGAATAAACTGTACAAGGTGATTTTTAATCCACATTTTCTCATATCTCTCAATTTTTTATTTATTTTTTTCCATTTTTACTCTGAACATCACACTTATAGGTTAGCTGGTACAATTTTGTGTCCTGGAATGAAATTTTGTTGCTGGGAAACATGAGCGCACACAC
>NW_024696531.1:0-982 GCF_008729295.1 Plectropomus leopardus | reverse complement strand
CTGCGTGTGTTTGTCACATATCGAACGCCTCCAAACAGATCGATCGGCTCGGCTCGGCTCGGCTCAGATCGGCTCAGGTCAGAACGGCTCGGCTCAGATCGGCTCGGGTCAGATCGGCTCGGCTCGGCTCGGCTCGGCTCAGATCGGCTCAGGTCAGATCGGCTCGGCTCAGATCGGCTCGGGTCAGATCGGCTCGGCTCGGCTGGGCTCGGCTGGGCTCAGGTCAGATCGGCTCGGATCGGCTCAGATCACCTTGGATCGGCTCGGTCTGAATGATCAGGACTGACTTGAAGCAGACTCTGACTGGATGTTTCTGGATCGGAGTCTGTTTGGTTTCGGTTTCTTCTGGAGGCGTTTTGGCGAGCGATGATGCAGGAAGTGAGACGCTGCGAGCGATAAACGGCTGCCCTCACGTCTCTGAAGATTATCAGCTGATGTTTTCTCCATCGCCTCACTGCGACGTTTCCTACCTTAAATATTGACATTTACAGGAAATAAGTCCCAAAGTTGAATGTGCGTTTCCGCTCGTTCTCTCAGAGACGACTCAGTAAATATTTCATGTCTTCGTGTCTCTCAGAGACGCTGGTTTACAGTCTCGGACTCACTCAGGGAGTCTCTGTCCTTCGTCTCCACCGCGGCTGTTGGTTCAAAGCTGCAGCTGCGACTATATCGGCTCAGCGTCTCCGTTAGAGACACAAACGTCTTCACAGAGTTCAGGAGACAAACCGCCACAAAGGAAAGACACGTCAAACTTCACTCATGATGGACCAGAGTCCTCATGTCTTTGTCCACAGAAAGTCTCTGAATTCTGTCACAGAGACAACATCCAACAACTTCCTGTCCTCCTGTCTCTCCCTGAGAGGAGCAGAGAGAGACAGAGAGGAGCAGAGAGAGACAGAGAGAGACAGAGAGGAGCAGAGAGAGACAGAGAGGAGCAGAGAGAGACAGAGAGAGACAGAGAGGAGCAGAGAGAGACAGAGAG
>NW_024696530.1:0-517 GCF_008729295.1 Plectropomus leopardus | reverse complement strand
GACCCGGGCAGCAATGTTCTCCCACGCCGTCTCCCTCTCTTTTGCAGCTGCAGCAGTGTTGCACTTCCTTCTAAAAACGTGTTCAAACTCCGCATATGAGCGCATTAAAATTTCCAATTCGAGTGGAGTGAAGAACGCAGCCTTCCGCTTCGTCGTTGCCATGGTGACTCGTTGAATCGGGGCTCCATTGATGCTGGCTTTTTATAGTTGTGGTGCACGCGCTTAACTCCAGGTGAAACTACTCCAAGTTGATTAAACCAACTCAAATCAGCTCTTCTGGAACCGGAAACTCAGAGTTTCCCATCTCGGAGTAGATCAACTCAGAGTTCAGGGTTACACTCAGAGTTTGTTGAACCTGCTTTGTGAAACGGACCCCTGGGTGATGGTGTTTGTACAATAATAATAAGAAGAAGGAGAAGAATATAAATATGAATAACAGTTAATTGCCATGGTTTCAATAATGCTGTATTTGAGTGTCAATAATATGGTTGAATGAGTGAGTTGTAGATTAATTAGT
>NW_024696529.1:0-729 GCF_008729295.1 Plectropomus leopardus | reverse complement strand
CATGTTTTGAGTTAAGGACCACTGGGATTTAAAGCTCTGGTTACATTATCTGTGTATTCATTAACTGTTTTGTATTTGCAGCGTGGGTATTTCTTATTGCCTTTTTTTGTGTAGTTTTCTGTACATTTTCAGTTTTTATTGGTGCTGGAGAGACCATTTATAATCCTGAAATCTGTGATTGATTAAAGATGTAATAATCAAGACACTTGATGGATCTCTGCCACTTATCACTGAATGGGCAGATACAGTAGATTTAGATTTTCAGTCTTTGTATTCAAATCTCTTGACTTTAAGTCATTGGGATTTTGGAGATGTTGATATTTTTTGACATATGCCTTAACATCATCTAGCATGTAGTGATTGGAAATGATTAACCATCTCTTGCCTGTTTTAGCCTCAGTGATAGTTCAGAGGCACTATGTTTTCAGGCTGTCCGTTCGACTTTTTGTTCCATTCTTGTGAATGTGATATCTTAAGAATGTTTTGAGGGAAATTCTTTAAATTTGGCACAAACGTTCAAGTGGACTCAATTATGAACTAATTAAATAATTGATTTAGTGCTTATTATGGGTATATTCATGCATGTTTTGAGTTAAGGACCACTGGGATTTAAAGCTCTGGTTACATTTTCTGTGTATTCATTAACTGTTTTGTATTTGGAGCGTGGGTATTTCTTATAGCCTTTTTTTATGTAGTTTTCTATACATTTTCAGTTTTTATTGGTGCTGG
>NW_024696528.1:0-314 GCF_008729295.1 Plectropomus leopardus | reverse complement strand
AGCGTAACAAATCAGGAAAAATGCCAGGTGGGATGAACTTTTTCAAGGCGCTGTACTTTTGGTGATGTAATGCATGTTTAAATAATTAAATGAATATAATATTTAGCAGCAAAACTGTACATTTTTCACATATTTTTTCCCTTTTCTTGTAGAAAAAGATGAAACTTTCCATAAATGCTGTTTTTAATCATGTTGTTGTATCTGACTTCTGCTCCTGTTCCAGTGAAATGTGTGAAAAGCGTCCCGGCGTACTTTGCAGAGTGCCTGTATGACTGCATGAAGGTGAATCTGCTGTTTTTATTGCTCGTGTTTGA
>NW_024696527.1:0-1321 GCF_008729295.1 Plectropomus leopardus | reverse complement strand
TTTTTTTTTTGATAATTTTCTCATAAACCTCCCCCCTTTTTAAATTTGCTGAACATCTCTTGGCATGTTGGTCATTGTCTTTTTTTTCTCCGGGTTTGAGAAATCAAATTATATTGCTCAGATTTCAGGGTTAAATACTTAAAACATTAAGCAAAATACATCACATTTTATGATAACTCTTATAGCTATGGCTTTGAGAAAAGAGCCTCCAGAGTTTGCCGTAACAGAGATGTGTAGCAGAGCTCGCTGACTTTCTAAACCTGGAGCACACTCTGTACTCCAGCGGCTGTCCTGGGATGAAAAATACAAAGAAAAGTTTGGGGATTCTTTTATTTTGTAGCCAGCAAGACAACAAAAACATACACTCAACAACATGTTGCAGGAAGATGGAGAAATATTGATTTTGTCAGATGAACTGCACTATATGTGTTCTGCTATCCCTTCTCCTTCTGTCCCGCTGCATCACCTCACCTGGCTATAAAAGGAGCGGCTTAAAAAGCATCTGACAACAGCAGAGGAGAGAGGCCTCTGGTGTTGGGACTACTGGTCGCCTGAGATTTATTATCTTGTTTGCATGTTCTTTTATTTCAATAAACCCCATGATCTGTTTTAAAGGTGTGTTGTTTGCCTCATAGGAGGTGGGGCTTAACAAGCACATTTTGAGTTTTATACACTGTTGGAAAGGAGCGATTCTTAGCTTTCTAATGATACTGATAAAGGATAGGATAGGATTCACTTTATTAATCCCTCAGGGGGAAACTGGTCTGCCACCATAGACATGAAAAAACAAAAACAATACACGCAGCATGTAAACAGAAACACAGACAGAATCCACACATTAGATCACCAGGCATCAAACAGAAGCACATCGCTCCACTGCAACAACAACGACACCAATTGTTACAGCCTCCAAAATTATATTTATTATCTGAATTTGGGGATAAGAATTTCATGTTTCTGAAACCCAACACTTTAAAGTCAAGCAAAGCTCTAAGAAGTCAAGGTGCTGACATGAATCCATGTTTGATGAAATACATAATTATAATGATCTAACTGTTAAGCCAGAAAAAATGGTGTTTGTTTCTTGTAGTAAAAGCTACATTCACCGATCAGGAAGACTGAATTGCCAGAATTGATTTGCCCACCACATCAATTTTGTGTTGCTGCCCCCACCCCCTACCCCTGTTGTTCACATGTTCATTTATGTTCATTCAAATCTGCCAGATAGTTCACCGGTTTCGTAAGCAGATCCAGCCTTGAGTCAGCTCACTGAGTTTTTTATCAACACACACACACACACACACACACACACACACACACA
>NW_024696526.1:0-652 GCF_008729295.1 Plectropomus leopardus | reverse complement strand
ATGTATGTATATGTATATACCCGTTGGTCACGTGCAACATAAATTTTTATCTACCTTTTTTTGAAATATACTGCTGCTGTTTTTACTTTGCTCAGTATGTGTTAGCTACTATGTGATGTGTTATAAATGTGTTTTCTTTAGTTGTTTATTCTTTACTATACGCACTATATTTGTGTCCAAGACAAATTCAAAGTTTATATTGTTTTCTTATCTTAAAAATAACTAAAAGAAAATATATATGTACATATAGACAACAACACTTTTCATCATCAGATCAGTTTCATTCAAAACAATGAATCAGGGCCTGAAGGGCAGCGACATTACGTCCTGTTGTATCATATCAAAGCTTTGAAACGCTCCTTTGAGATCAACAGGTTGAGTAAAGGGTTAATTTTCACCTCGCTGTGCGTCTCGGCCATCTCTTTGACAAACTGAGTCTCCAGAGTTTCGGGCAGCAGAGAGAACAACGTGTTGGGAAGATCCTCTTTGTCCTTCTTGTACTTTGTCTAAAGAAGAGAAACAAAATAACTCAAAACGATGTTCACAGAGAAAACCGTGCACTCAAAAACAAAACGGCGTGGCTGCACCTCGCTCTGGATCTCTGACATCTGTTTGGCGAAATGCATCTCTGCCGTCTCAGGGAGGAGGTGGT
>NW_024696525.1:0-739 GCF_008729295.1 Plectropomus leopardus | reverse complement strand
TGATAAACCTGTTACATGTCAATTTGAAAAAGAATCACCTTGACTTTATGCCTACAAACCAGAAAACCTTGTTGAATATTGAAACATCTTATACACCAATAAAACATTTGATAAACCAGTAAAACATCTTATGAACTTAGTACATGACAGTTTGAAAACTTACCTTGAATAACCTTACCTTTAAACCACAAAACCATCTTATTAACTAGCAAAACGTGTTATAAACACATATATTCTAGTCATCTGAGAAAACCAGTACAATATCTTAAAAAACAGTAAAACCTATGATTATTTAGTCAACCCTACCTACTTTAAACTGATGAAACATCTTATAAACTTGGTGCATGACAGTTTGAAAAATTAATCAGCTTAACTTATTTTGACTCACCTTATCTCACCTGTAAACCAGAAACCCATGTCATTAACTAGTGAAACATCTGTTAAACCAGCAAAACCTCTGATAAACCATAAAAATGTTTGATAGATAATTACATTTTAAAACTGAATAGTAAAAAAGAACAGGTAAACTATGTCATGAACCACTGAAACATCTTATCAACCAATAAAACATTAGATAAACCAGTAAACCATACAATACACCAATGAAAAAAACTTAACATGGCACATGAAAGTTAAAAAAAAAAAGTAGAAGAAAAAGAATCACATACATTTACTTTGACTTACCTTTTCTGACCTATAAAGCAGAAAGCCACATATTTGAGGAGTTAAACATTAGTTC
>NW_024696524.1:0-394 GCF_008729295.1 Plectropomus leopardus | reverse complement strand
GGTGAGATAAGGTAAGTCAAAATAAGTTAAGAGGATTCACTTTTCAACTGTCATGTACCAAGTTTGTAAGATTTTTTTATAGGTTTATTGTGGAGTTTACTGGCATGTGAAATGTTTTGTAATATGTTTCAATTGTTGATAAGATGGTTTTCAGGTTTGTAGGTAAGGTAAGTCAATGTGATTCATTGTTCAAACTGTCATGCACCAGGTTTATGAGATGTTTTATTGTTTAATTTTTTACTGATTTATGAAATTTTGTGTTGGTTTATCTGAGGTTTTACTGGATTAACAGATATTTCACCGAATAGTAAGTTTCTGGTAACTTGATAACATAAAGTAAGTCAAAGTCACATAAAAATGACCCATTTTTCAGACTGTCATGCACCAGGTGAGT
>NW_024696523.1:0-953 GCF_008729295.1 Plectropomus leopardus | reverse complement strand
GGTTTGCCAACTTCTACAGAAGATTTATTCGTGGGTACAGCACGGTGGCAGCCCCCCTCACAGCACTTACCTCATCTAAAGTTCGATTCCGCTGGTCTCCTGAAGCTGACGACGCCTTTCAACACCTCAAGGGGCGCTTCAGTTCTGCTCCCATTCTCCTCATCCCCGATCCTGAAGGACAGTTCGTGGTGGAGGACGACGCCTCGGATGTGGGGGTGGGAGCTGTCCTCTCCCAACGCTCGGCTGAAGATGGGAAGCTGCATCCATGCGCTTTCTTCTCCCGTCGACTGTCGCCAGCAGAGCGCAACTACGACATCGGCAACCGCGAGCTACTGGCGGTTAAGTTGGCGCTGGAGGAATGGCGACATTGGCTGGAGGGCACCAGGGTACCCTTCCTCGTATGGACTGACCATAAGAACCTAGAGTACATCCGAACCGCCAAAAGACTCAATTCTCGCCAGGCTCGTTGGGCCCTGTTCTTCGCTTTCATTCACCCATTCACCCTCTCATATCGGCCGGGTTCCCGCAACATCAAGCCCGACGCTCTGTCCCGTCAGTTCCTGGAGGAGGAAGAGGTCTCACCCCTCCCTGACAGCATTCTTCCTGCATCTTGTCTCCTGGCACCTTACCTGGGAGATTGAGGAACGCATCATGTCGGCATTGGAGCAACAGCCGGGTCCCAGTTCCTGTCCCCAGAACCGCCTGTTCGTTCCTGAAGAGTTCAGATCAGAGGTGTTACAGTGGGCCCATTCTTCTCGTCTTACCTGTCACCCTGGGATCACTCGTACCAGGGAGGTCCTGCAAGGACGGTTCTGGTGGCCCACATTGGTCAACGACACCAAAGACTTTGTGAACTCCTGTCCTGTCTGCAATCAATGTAAGACCCCTCGCCAAGCTCCTGCCGGCCATCTGCACCCACTTCCTGTTCCTCATCGCCCCTGGTCCCACATCGC
>NW_024696521.1:0-858 GCF_008729295.1 Plectropomus leopardus | reverse complement strand
TGTGTGTTGATATTTTGGTGTAAATCCTTGTTCTCTCTGTACTGTGCGTGATGATGTATACTGTGAAATAAACTATGTCATTGTTTGTCTTTGTCCTGATTCAAAGAAAAAGTGTAACATGTTCAGGATAATGCATTGAATTTTATTCCTGCATCTACTCTGCTCTTGGACCTCCTTTCATGTCATTCTGGTGAGAGCAGGCAACTGTTTGCAAATGCCTGAATAAAAACGATCAGAAAGACAACTGTTGGCTCAGTGTTGTCCTTAAAAAAAAGTTTCTCAAACACTATGTTGCAAAGACGACCAAAAACACCATAATATTGCATTTTGAAAGAATTGAATGAAAAAGTCATACTATAGTATTGCCTTGTTGGTGAAAAATGTCAAAATTTAAAATGTCTTAAAAACACTTGGAATCCACCTTAAATGGCATGCTGAGACATGCCAAGGCAAAATATTTTGCATAAACAATCAGAAACAGCATAAAATTGCATGTTGAAAAAACGGCAAAAAAGTCATACTATAGTATTGCCTCTTTGGTGAAAAATGTCAAAATTTAAAATGTCTTAAAAACACTTGGAATCCACCTTAAACGGCGTGTCAAGACATGCCATCGCAAAATATTTTGCATAAATAATCAAGAACAGCATAAAATTGCATATTAAAAAACGGGCTAAAAAGTCATACTATAGTATTGCCTTTTTGGTGAAAAATGTTCAAATTTAAAATGTCTTAAAAACACTTGAAATCCACCTTAAGTGGCGTGTCAAGACATGCCATCGCAAAATATTTTGCATAAATAATCAAAAATAGCATAGAATTGCATGTTGAAGAAAATCACCGAGAAAGTCATACTAT
>NW_024696520.1:0-677 GCF_008729295.1 Plectropomus leopardus | reverse complement strand
CGAAGAACAATGCCCACCGGGCTTGGCGAGAGTTCAGTCTCTTGGCTGAGCGGATGTACTCAAGGTTCTTGTGGTCTGTCCAGACAAGGAAGGGAACCTTGGTCCCTTCCAGCCAATGCCTCCACTCCTCCAATGCCAACTTCATCGCCAACAATTCCCGGTTGCCAATGTCGTAATTTCTTTCTGCCGGGGACAATCGTCGGGAGAAGAAGGCGCAGGGATGGAGTTTCTGGTCCACAGCGGAACGTTGGGAGAGTACGGCCCCTACCCCCACATCAGAAGCGTCCACCTACACCACAAACTGTCTCTCAGGGTCGGGGATCAGGAGAATGGGAGCCGAGCTGAAGCGCCTCTTGAGGAGCTGGAAAGCCTCCTCGGAGACCTTGCAGGAAGTGAGGGCAGTGAGAGGTGCAGCTACCGTACTGTAACCCCGGATGAACCTCCTGTAGAAGTTGGCGAACCCTAGGAAACGTTGCAACTGCTTGCGAGAATCAGGAACCGGCCAGGAGGTGACAGCAGAGACCTTAGCAGGGTCCATCTCCATACGATTGTGACCGATGATGTACCCCAGGAAGGAGACAGAGGAGGCGTGGAACTCGCATTTCTCAGCCTTGACAAACAGTTCTCCAACAAGAGTTGCAGAACCGTCTGAACATGATGTACGTGCTTTTGCTTGG
>NW_024696519.1:0-392 GCF_008729295.1 Plectropomus leopardus | reverse complement strand
CTGAAAAAAGTCAGAGAAAAGCATGTTCGGGGTGTTTATAGTGTAATCTGTTGAAATAATGGTCTAAAAAGTCAACATTTTGAGTGTTTTAGGCCAAACTTTCGTACAGAGAAAAACGCCGTACTATAGCTCAGGGAAAAATGGTCAAAAAGTGATCTCTCCAAATACTGAAAAAAGTCAAAGAACAGCATGTTGATGGCATTTATAGTATAACCTGTTGAAGAAATGGCCTAAAAAGTCAACATTTTGAGTGTTGTAGGCCAAAGTTTCGTACAGAGAAAAACGCGGTAGTATAGCTCAAGGAAAAATGGTCAAAAAAGTGATCCTTCGAATTGCTGAAAAAAGTCATACCACAGCATGTTGATGGCATTTATAGTATAACCTGTTGAAGA
>NW_024696518.1:0-644 GCF_008729295.1 Plectropomus leopardus | reverse complement strand
ACATGCATCAACACACACACAGTTATCACAACAGGAAGAAGAAAAGAGACTAAAATGAGACAACAGTCTCTAAAGGGTTAATGAGTCGACCTGTGGGCGCTCAGACGAGTTGAGTGGATCTGAAGACGACAGAAGCTTCATTAATATTCAGAGGATTTAAATGTCAAACTGACTCGTCTCCAAATGTCACTTCAGCTGCTTTCATCTGTCTGATGGACCTCCTCCTCTCTCCTCCTCCTCCTCTCTTCTCTTCCTCCTCTTTCCTTCTCCTCCTCTCTTCTCTTCCTCCTCTCTCCTCCTCTCTTCTCCTCTCTCCTCCTCCTCTCTTCTCTTCCTCCTCTCTCCTCCTCCTCCTCCTCCTCCTCTCTCTCTCTCTCTCCTCCTCTTTGAGGGAGACACGTGTCTTTGGAGGTGTAGGGGAGGTGCAGAGGAGGTGTATCAGCTGTTATCAGCTCATAATTTTTCTCCCTCAGAGGGAGCAGGAAGCTGCCGCTCGGCGCTCTTTCATTTCCTGTCTGACAGGAAATTGAGCGCTGCGGCGGCTGATAGCGGCGACTTATCGACCTCCATCTGTGAGAGCGACTATCAGTCAGACCGCCACCTGCTCACACACACACGCACACACACACACATACACACACACC
>NW_024696517.1:0-609 GCF_008729295.1 Plectropomus leopardus | reverse complement strand
CCGATCAATGAGTGGACACCTTTTAACTCACTCACAGGACTTATTATGGTCTGTCTCTCTCTGTCTCTGTCTGTCAGTCTCTGTCTGTCTCTGTCTGTCTCTCTCTGTCTCTGTCTGTCAGTCTCTGTCTGTCTCTGTCTGTCTCTCTCTGTCTCTGTCTGTCTCTGTCTGTCTCTCTCTCTGTCTGCCTGTCTGTCTGTCTGTCTCTGTCTGTCTCTGTCTGTCTTCTCTGTCTGTCTGTCTCTCTGTCTGTCTGTCTCTGTCTGTCTCTGTCTGTCTCTGTCTGTCTCTGCTGCACACATCTCAGCAGCTCACACCTCCTCGTGACGACACACGTCTCGGCTGCTGTCCCACACTGAGGGACAGTGGGAGCGCTGTGAGGATGACTGAAGTGTAAAGAAACTCTCGTCTGTCGTCCAAATATTCATTAATTTTAGGAATTTTAATCCTTTAAATGCTAGGTTTTTGTCATGATGGCGTCTTTTAGATAAGTTTTTAAGTTTTAAGATTTAAGTTTTTAGATTAAAAAAAAATTATAACGTCCAGTGTCCTCCTCCTCAGTGTGTGAGTGTAGCTGCTGACAGTCTGGGATATGTCAGTGTGTGAGTG
>NW_024696516.1:0-2482 GCF_008729295.1 Plectropomus leopardus | reverse complement strand
TTAAAAATAAAATCTAATAATCATCCCCAGCCAATTTTGAAGTCAATTTTTTGTCACCTTTTATTTATTTATTTTTATTTGTCAATTTCCAGGACGTTTCTTGCCAAGTTGCTCATTGCCTTTTCATCATGTTTTCAAAAGAAAGAAAACCAGTTGTCTCAGGTCCCAGAAGTTGTCAGCAAAACTGATATTGATCCAGGGTCTAAAGGGTTAAGCGCCTAAAATAATGCCAGTTTCACTGTTGGTCAGTAAAGCACAGTGCTGGAAGAAGCACTCAGACCCCCAAAGTACCATTATCACAGTGAAGAAATACTTAATTTAAAGTAAAAGATTTGTATCCACATACAGATCTAAGTATCAAAGTTTTAACATCAAAATGTACATTAAGTGTCAAAATAAAAGTGTTTTTGTGTTATTATACGCTGCCGGACTGCACCCTCCACGTCTGCATAACACGTGCACGACCGGCGTCACTAAAGTACGCAGCCAGACAGAACATGTCACGTCTGCATGAAACCTGGCAGGACAGCGGCAGGTCTGAAATGCTGCCGTTAACGATGTAATAAAAGGATCACGGAGGTCTCTATAGAGCGGGCTGGAGGAGTCATCAGTGGGTCCAACCAACCCCGGACTTTCATGCGGGAGTCTGATGTTTGCTTCCCCTCTGCAGCCTGATCCTAACCCTCCGTGCCAGCAGGTGTATTTGTTGACATCCTGGCGTTGGTCGCCATGTGCCTTTATTACCGAAACATAACCACGTGCAGCGTCATCACACCATGTGCTCGTGGTGACATCATGGCGCGTCAGCAGCAGACGCAGAATGATACCTAGAGCGTCACATGTAGACATCAAAGTCTACTGCAAAGCGCCCACATGTGATGACTTGAGATGAGAACGTGTGTTTTATGGAAAACGCTGTTTTCAATTTAAAACATCACAGTGTGGGTGTGGCCTTCGAGTAGATGTCGCTTTTTTATAGCTGTTGATCCGAGCAGTGACACAGACGAGCCGCTTTTAAACAGAGGTGGCGCTTCAGGGCCGCAACGAGGTCCGACCTTTATACCGTCCCTGCGTTTTTACACAGGACCAAACAACGGCGGCATCGCTCCGCTCCTGCGCCTGTGCCTGATTATACGCTGCATCGCTGCATCGCTGCATCGCGAACATGACATTTAACACTCGAGCGTCCACCTCTTGCAGAGCAAATAATATATGCATCAGCAGCGCTTTCCAGAAAATAACAAAGGCATAACATAACGAGCCAGCGCAGAGGCGAGGACATCCTGTCCTCCCTTTCCTCCGTAGACATTATATACTGAACGGTGAGGCGGTGTAACGGCGTGACGTTCCCGCCTTGAACAGGCAGCGTGAATGCAGCCGTGCATCGAGTTCTGCAGGGTGTCTGTCGAGCCTCCTGCTGGAGCATCAGGTGAGGGCCCGGTCCAGCCCAGGTGAGCTGTCCGAGGGTCAGGGGGTCTGTGAGGGATCGTGTCAAGGGTGCGGGTCCTGTTGACCCTGGGGTGATCCGGGGCTGAGAGGAGGCCTTTCTTCTCTCCGGGACCAGCTGACCCCCCGAGGAGCAGCCAGCCCCTCCCGTCACTCATCCTGCAACAGGAGAGGAGGAAGAACCAGGAGGTCGACTCTGAACCAGGAGAGATCAATACTGATGATCAGCTGATCGATGACGAAAGACAAACAATCACGATATAATGATCGCCTAAACTGGACTGAAAACTCACTGGCTGGTTGTTTTTTTCAGTTTAGTCGTATGGCATTCAGACAGTGTTTTGAAAATAATGTAATGAACACAGGACGCGTCTAATTTACGATAATGTCGTGTAACATTGTGCCGCTCACCGAAAAGACTCTGCAGACGTAATAAACATCATCAGAGTTCATACAGTCATCACAGTAAAACAGAGAAATCAATAATCACAGTTACAGTGTCCAATTCATCAGGTCTGGAATTTGAAAAGTAAAAGTTTAGGCCACTTTTAGACGAGAACGGCCTTTCCTTTGCGTTTTTAACCCTTTGAAAACTGGGTTTCAAACATGCGCACGAGAACCGACAGCGTTAATAACCTCAGTACAGTCACAAACGCAGCTCAGTAGGCCGCCGCCGTTGTTGTTGTTGTTGTTGTCCTTCTACTCACACGTGACTGTTTGTCTGGAACGTAATGTGCGTGAGCGAAGTGTGGTCGTGACGTCACCGTTCACACGGGATCCGCGCAGTATACACGACGACAGAAGAGGTGGCTTTTTAAAAAAGATTACGCTCTGGAACCCCGTTTCAAAAGTTTGCATGTTCAGGCCACCAAAACACCGTAACACCAAACTGCAACAAAAGTTTAACGTTTAATGTAAGAAACGTCGCCGTGTAAACGGCCTCTTCGTGTTTGGTGCTACAGCTGAGCTTCACGCTTTGATTCATGACCCTGTGGAGGTCGGCCATGGTTACAACCCCCCAATGCTACTGTGACAC
>NW_024696515.1:0-936 GCF_008729295.1 Plectropomus leopardus | reverse complement strand
CACAAAAATGCACACACACATTCTTGTACTTCTGAATATGTGAGGACCCTCACTGATGCACTGCATTTCTTTGCCCCTTACACTAACCTTAATAAGTAAAACTCAGTGCCTTACACCAACCTTACCTTAACCCTAACCTAAAACTTATTGTAACCTGAACTTTAAAACTCAGTCTTAAAACATGTTTAAATACTTACTATTTTGCAACTACAAGCACACACACACACACACACACACACACACACACGAACACACACACACACACACACACACACACACACACACACACACACACCCCGATAGCCATTTGCATAATGGCATGACACCAAATTCCCATGTGGTGCATTAGCTCTTAGCTCTCTTATCTAATGAAAGTTTAGTATAGTGTTATTGGGTGCCTGAAAACTCTTGTTTAGTATTTGATTCAATTAAAATACCCTTTTAGGAGTCGAATATTCAATTTTTCAGTGAAGTGAATTTTGTTAATGGTTTTAAGCCTGTTTTTCACCACCAAAAATTTGAATTATCATTTACATTATCACAGTTTTGTAAATGCATCGTGCTAACAAAGCTAGCAGCTAGTGTTAGGGTTAGCCCCAAACTCTCAACCAAATATGGTCACTTCTAGCTCCAGAAATCCAGGATAGTGATGCCGATTTGCTGCTCCTGACACATGTCAATAATAGCTGATTATAAAGGAATATAGTATTCTTCACTGTGGCCATTGCATGATCATGAAAGCATGCTTTAAGACAGAAAGAAGTTAAATGACTGATGTTATATATGCCCTTCTGCCTCTTGGCAGGCCTTTAAATTCTGGGTAAATGAGATTCAATCTATCTTTCTCTTCCTCTTCCTCTCATCTTTAGGTAAATGCATCCCTTGAAATGCAGGCCTTCTCCTCAGCATGGGGTTTAAAGGCCAAGCAGGTCTTCT
>NW_024696514.1:0-334 GCF_008729295.1 Plectropomus leopardus | reverse complement strand
CACACACACACACACCTACACACACACTGGTCTGAACACAGACACACATACACACACACATTGTGTTTACGGTGACAGTCAGTGTGTGTGTGTGTGTGTGTGGGTGTGGTTTAAGCCGCTCTGGCAGACTGTCCCTTTAAGGACTGGTTGCTATGGCGACAGTCAAACTGACAGCGGTCTTCCTGTCCTCCTGGTCAGGTGACAGAGTGTCGGTCTCTCTCTCTGTCCTGGGATTGGCCGATCACTGTCCCCCCGGCCCCCCCCTCCTCTCCAGGTGAGGGGGAGGAGTTCTTTGAAGGACACCTCCTCAAAGTCCTGTTTGACCGACTGGGAC
>NW_024696513.1:0-952 GCF_008729295.1 Plectropomus leopardus | reverse complement strand
TGGTATCTACCCCAAAGAGTAGATACGGAGCAAGATAGTTATCTGCCTCAGCACTCGCGACACCCAACGCAGTGCAGGACTGTGCTGTGATGCAGCGGTGGTGTATTTGCAATTTTAAAAAAAAAAACAACAACCAAAAAAAAAGCGACATTTGAAGGAGCGGCGGGTAGGATTTAGGAGTGGCGGGCCGCCACTCCTAAATGAGTGTAGAGGAAACACTGTGTATGTACAAAAGGTGCAGTGGAGAGATTGTACAGTTTGATATTTTTGAAAAGTGCAACATTTCCAAAGTCTCAGATACAATTAAATGATAATATAAATAATAAGCTATATAAATCTCTCCTGCTCTGTCTCTCTGTCTGTCTCTCTCTCTGTTTCCATGCCTCCTCTCTCTCCTCCGTCCTCCCCCCTTCCCCTCCTCAGACCCAGAGCGTCCCCCCGTCCTCTCGGTCTCTCAGGACTGGGTCCCCATCCTGGACAAGGTCTTCGGTCAAAAGTGGTGCAGTGACGTCTGGCAGATCAAGGAGCTTGGGGGAGGAGGTGTTGGGGGGCGGAGTCTGGGGGAGGGAGGGGCCGAGCAGGTGGCGACGCTCTCCACCTCCTCCGTGACCCTGGAGCCGTCCCCCTCCTCCCCCCAGCAGGACCCCCGCTGGACTCCTCTGGAGGACATGGAGGTGTTTTCTCCCGATGGAGACGCTGCAGACAGTCAGGGGGACACCGCTGGGCCCCCACCTGGACCCCCCCTCAGCCCCACAGGTGACCCAGAAATCCAGAAAACCTTCAGTCTGTTTACAGTGAGCCGACTCCTTTGCCAAAAAATTAAAAGAGATCGAAAATAAAAACACAGCTGAAAATACAAATACAAGTAAATGATTGAAATTAAAAATCTCTATTTTAATAATAAAGTTAAGGGAAATAGTGAAACAGCTGAAAACATTAAAAAAAAAAAAAA
>NW_024696512.1:0-434 GCF_008729295.1 Plectropomus leopardus | reverse complement strand
TTATATGCTAACAAAGCAACTGCCAGCTATTTTCAGTGATGCATATATAGTTATTTTCTTTCCTTGCTGATCCTGCCCCAGTATCAGCTATAACCACAAATGATAACATCACACATGAAATGATCAATAAAAAAATCTCCTTCTGGTTCCTTTAATCTTGCTAATGTATAAAGTATTGCATGGGGAAATATAAGCGTAGATTAATTGTTTGATTTTGCAGAGATAGTTGCATCCAGGGAAACACAATGAGCATATTTTAATAGAAATGGCCAGGCTTCTTGCTGATGGTCTGTTTTTTTTCTGAAATTGTTTCATTCTGGTGAAACCTCCCTGTTCTATGTTTTGCTGTGTATATGGTCAGTATGTAACATATATTTTCAAATATATTGTTTTTCTTTGCTTATAGAGAGAGAGAGACCAGACTTTCATTTCCT
>NW_024696511.1:0-327 GCF_008729295.1 Plectropomus leopardus | reverse complement strand
ACTGCGTCTGTTTGTTTTTGGGTTTTTTAAGACGTCTGATTAACCTCCGTCTCTCTGGCTCTGCACACGTCTGCATGTCGTCTTCTTGTCCTTCTGTTCCTCACCGATTCTGCCGCCGCTGTGTTAAAGTTAAATCATAACCTGCTAATAACACGAGTGTCCACCTGTCCGTCTCACCTCAGGGTTCTCAGGGTGACCTCGGACTGCCGGGTACACCTGGGCAGACTGGGCTGGCGGGGCTTCCAGGTCCAATGGGACCGGTTGGACCTCCAGGACCCCCTGGGCCACCAGGGCCACCGTACCGCGTTGGTGTGAGTAAAGCTTAAA
>NW_024696510.1:0-592 GCF_008729295.1 Plectropomus leopardus | reverse complement strand
AGCAATCAGCAGGTAAGCTGAAATCACGTGTACAACAAACTGCACAACTGCAGAGGGGATCAAGGCTCCTCCAATGGCAACTTGGAGCACCCCAACGAGCTTCAGCAGAAGCAGAGGCACATGTAGATGACTTGAAGGCTCAGCGCGACACACCAGAGGAAAAGAAGACCAAATTGAAAGATGAGATTCAAGAGCTGGAACTGTCACTCCACAAAAAGGAATGGGAGCTAGCTAAGACACAACATCAGCTCGAAAAGGTAAATCAAGCCTGCGATGAGTCAAACCATCAGCTCCAGCGTGCAATAGAGTACATGGAAGACCTCAAAGCTCAAAACAGGGCCTACTGCTTGCACTCTGAAGCTGACAAAAGGGAGATGCAGCTCATGCAGCAGAAACTGACCAAAGCCGAGGATGTGGTTAAGCAGGCCCGCCAACAACAGGCAAGTACAGAAGGAGAGCTGGAAAACCTTAAAAGAGCACTGCGATATTCTCTTGCTATAGGTCGGAACCGACAGACAAATCTTGATGAAGCTTTGCAGGAAGAGAAGACAAGCTACTCACCAAGGGAGCTCAAGAAGGCTCGCCTTCGCTA
>NW_024696509.1:0-545 GCF_008729295.1 Plectropomus leopardus | reverse complement strand
ACACACACACACACACACACACACACACACACACACACACACACCCACACCCACCACCGGCACCATCTCCATCATCCTCCTCTTTCCTCTGTCTCTCTTTTACCTCTTTTCCACTAACCTGGAACCAGTTCTGCTCCGGTTTCCAGACCTAATTTGGTTCGTTCAAAGCAATATGACCCAAATACAAATTGGTTCGGAACCTGAGAAGTTTGTTCACAGCTGGAAAAAAAAATGCAGGTTTTCCTTGAACTAAAGTGCAAACTGTGACATAAGTGAGCGTGCCATATTCTGCAGGTTTTGCTCATAATAGTCATCTACATCTACTCATTGGTCCATGCATATTTTTTTTTTTTAAATTGATAAAAACAAATATTTGTAATTACAGAACAAAAGCTCACAAAAACAAAAAAACTAAAAATAAAACCAAAAATTATAGAAGCAACCAATGCAGTGACTAAATAGGTATAATTTTGTTAAAAAGGATTAAAAAAAAATTAACTACCAGGGGCTTGTCTGGGGAGGTCCCTACAGTTTTATGGGCCACC
>NW_024696508.1:0-416 GCF_008729295.1 Plectropomus leopardus | reverse complement strand
AGACAGACTCACCTGTAACTGCTGACAGACTCACCTGTGACTGCAGACAGACTCACCTGCTGACAGACTCACCTGTGACTGCAGAGAGACTCACCTGTGACTGCAGACAGACTCACCTATAACTGCTGAACAACACACCTGCTGACAGACTCACCTGCTTGCAGACTCACCTGCTGGCAGACTCACCTGTGACTGCTCACAGACTCACCTGTGACTGCAGAGAGACTCACCTGTGACTGCTGATAGACTACCTGTGACTGCAGACAGACTCACCTGTGACTGCTGACAGACTCATCTGTGACTACTGACAGACTCACCTGTGACTGCTGTCAGACTCACCTGTGACTGCAGACAGACTCAGCTGCTGACAGACTCACCTGTGACTGCAGACAGACTCACCTGTGACTGCAGAGAGA
>NW_024696507.1:0-553 GCF_008729295.1 Plectropomus leopardus | reverse complement strand
CCATGCAGTAAGAACAGAGAATAAAGAGCACACATTATTAATAGAATATAAAGGAATATGCTTAAAAAAACCTAAGAAAAAAACTAAGAGACTGTACATATCTACATATATACATGTGTAAAGTGCGGAACAGTATCTGAATAAATATAAATAAAAATAAAGTCAGCAGTGTAGAATGACATGGAGCTAAGACCGGAGTTTAAAGCGCAGACAGAGGGGAGTTATTGATAGCATAATAATAGCAAATGATAGTAAAACTAAATATAAACAGCAGAAAATGGAATAAAATATTTCAATCTCCTTTTATTGTGTTTTAATTTCATCTAAAATTAAATATGAAATTTTGTTGAATTTCATTAAATATTTCTGTTTTTACTACATTTCTTCTTGTTAAATATAACAGTAGTAAAAACGAAAAAGAGGACATTTACTTTTTGTTTACTGTTTATTTACTCATATTTAATTCAACATCTGCTCCAAGTTTGGATTGGTTGTGCATGCACACTTTTGCTTAAATATCGTAACAATATGCTTGCAGTTGAAGGAATTAAAT
>NW_024696506.1:0-698 GCF_008729295.1 Plectropomus leopardus | reverse complement strand
CGACAAGACCGAGAAACTGAGGCCACATGAACCTTAAAGGTCAGCTGGTCATCAATCATGACACCCAGGTTTCTGGCTGAGTTTGTTTCTTACTTTCTACATCCTGTCAATTATCCTTCAGTCTTCCTTCCTTTCTCATATTTTCCAATATCACTTCCACAGGTGATTATGGACCTGCAGGACATCTGTGTCACTGTGTTGATCAGATCAATGAATGGATGCATCAACTTTTTAGTACATAGATATTCTACTACAACTCGTCAGATTTGAAGCATGTAAAATATAGTTAGAAGATCTGCAAGTTCTGTTTTGTTAACATGTTTAACACAATATAAATATGATCAGCTTTTTTTTAAGTAAAAGCAACTTGTCAGATTTTACATTGTGGTCCACCTGGTTATGACTGCATAATTATTTTTTTTTTAAATTTTATCCTTACTCCCCTTTGGCTTTTTTCCTTAAAGGTGATTTTTTTAAATCATTAAGTAAATTAAGTTAAATTTCAACTTTTATATCTTTTCTCTTTACTCTTTTATTTTAAGTCTCTATCCTTTAAGATTTTTTTATATTTTATTGCTCTGTAAAGAACTTTGAGTTGCCCTGTTGCATGAAATGTGCTTTACAAATAAAGCTGTCTTGCCTCTTTCTTCAATGCGACTACAAAGGAAGGCTGTGTTGTATATAATGCCTCTGTACTT
>NW_024696505.1:0-1441 GCF_008729295.1 Plectropomus leopardus | reverse complement strand
AAGACCACTTATGGAACACCAGATTGGCTCTGAAATTCGGAACAGCAACAGCTTATTTCATTTGAACCACAACAAAGTAAAGTGTTATTTTATATTAAATCTGAGAAGATTTTCAATTAAAGATTCAATTTAAGCTGACATAACATGTTGCCAAATTAAATCAATGTATTCCAACAGTTCCCTTAAATTATGCAACACCATCTTGATACCAGTTAAGCACCATTTTGCTTTCCGCTTGTAAATAGTTTTCCAAGGCTGAACATAGACCCTAATGGCTTGTTAAAATTGATTTTTTTTGCAGTATATCTTGTAGTCCTCTGGTCCTGGCCAGTCTTTCTTGATTAGGTTGGTTAATTGAATATCATCCTTCGTTAGTGTCAGTATCATAAACGAACTGTAGTTATAAATTGGAGATGGTCACGGGTGGATGCCCTGCTCACTGGAGGTCTGTGGAAGGAACTTCTGATTAGCCCAGTTGGGCAGACGTGTTTAACACCAGGATAATTACATTACCACAAGAGCACACAGAAGATTATTCAGTTACCTAGGGAAGATAAGTAGGGTCATTAATAGAATAGAGTACTACAAGATCTCCAGATTGCATTTTTACTTTTTGATATGGGCTATGTTCAGGATGCCATACAATAATTTACATGACAAAGTGTCTGTGCTATTTGCCGTTTTGAAATTTAGATATGAACATTTCAGTGACATTGCTCTTTTAATAAACTCATCTCTTCAACAAGTTGTTCAGTAAAGGCATTTTTACTGGCTTTTTGCAATTTTGTCATGTATAAATCATACATATAGGGCCACTGCTAACAAGTGATAATAGCAGGGGTGTATTGATACATCAATCTGGATTGATATAATGAATCAGTTACTAACAATCCAATAACATAGTGCAAGGTTTCTGTAAGATATGCCTTTATTTTGAAAATTCCATGGCACCTCTGTTTCACCTTTTCCACCTCCTTACTAGAAATTCAAAAAGTGCTAGTGACCTAGCACCAGGCAGATAATGATAAGTGGCCAAGACAGTGGTCATACTTAATGATCTTATATTTACTGGTCAAGAAAACAATCTCAGGCCCCAGAATTAAATAAAATTGAAACCGTATCGTGGCAGACTGTCCAAAGAATAATAAAATATTGTGATAAAACTTTTGATTCACACTCTCAGATACTAAAATAACGTAAAACCCCACTGACATAAGCATTATATATAAACTAAAAATTATTAAGTCCAGTGAAGGCCTTAGCATAACATCAAGAATACTTTCAATGCTGATTTGCATTCAGTCAATTTAAAAAAAAAAAACTTAGCAGGTGCTCAGTTTCAGTTTTCTAATTGTAGATTTCTTATGCTCTTCTAGAAATAATCCTAAAATCTCACATCAGGTCCTGGGGCTAACTATCACATCACAAGAAAACTATGTCA
>NW_024696504.1:0-478 GCF_008729295.1 Plectropomus leopardus | reverse complement strand
CCCCGTCATGTCCCTTTCACTCCTTCTCCTGTTTGGCTTCCTCTCTGCCTCTTTCCTTGAGGTCAGAGCGAGGCCCCGGCTCCCCTTCAGGAGCCCAGCCTTGGATTGGAGACATCCTCATTTATCAGTCCAACAACAAAAAAAAAAACCCTCCCTGTAGTCAGGGCCATCCTGACCCTCTGTATCAGCCCTTTCTCGGATAAGTGGCTAATGAGCTGACATGCTCACAAAATAGACCAGAGTTTCAAGAACCATACTAGCGATTTTTCATTGTTCATCCCGTTAACCGTGAATGGCTAATACTTGACATAACTGCAGCCTTTTTTCCCCAGAATGCTCTGAGTTTAGAAAAATGTCCTACCACCCAGGAAGTCCTTTGGTTTCAGTCTGTGTGGAAATTAACTTGCACATATGGTAGGTGATCAGTCAGTAAAGTGTGTCAAAGTTAATTTTTCATTGGAAGTACAGAGACTGCCTC
>NW_024696503.1:0-556 GCF_008729295.1 Plectropomus leopardus | reverse complement strand
AGAAACCCATGTCATTAACTAGTGAAACATCTGTTAAACCAGTAAAACCTCTGATAAACCATTAAAATGTTTGATAAACCATTACATTCTTTTAAAGTGAATAGTATAATACACCAGTAAACCTTGTTATAACCTAATGAAACACCTTTTACCCCAAATAAACTTCTTATACCCCAAATAATCTATTTGATAAATAAAAATGAAAAATAAATGAACATGAACAATAAATAGCCTTAACTTATTTTGACTTACCTCATCTCACCTGTAAACCAGAAACCAATGTCATGTACTAGTGGAACATTTGTTAAACCAGCAAAACATTTGATAAACCAGTAAACCATACAAGAAACCAATAAACATAAACCTTATTAACGTGGCACATGAAAGTAAAAAAAAGGAAAAAGAATCACATACATTTACTTTGACTTACCTTTTCCCACCTATAAAGCAGAAAGCCACATATTTAAGGAGTGAAACATTTGTTAAACCAGTAATACTTCAATAAAATATTTGATAAATGTGTAAACACTACAATTGACCAATAAAACACATCATA
>NW_024696502.1:0-423 GCF_008729295.1 Plectropomus leopardus | reverse complement strand
GTCCTGGGCCCCAGCAAAGCTGTCAGCTGGCCTGCTGATAACGGAAATTTACTGAGGCTCCCACACCCACTTAAACAACTAAACTGACTCAAACTGAAACTTGCACCGCCTCCCAGTTTGAGAGTCTTTACAAGAAGCAGAGTGAACTCACAGCCTGCGCGCTGGAAGGAATGCAGAGAGAGGTACGTGAAAACTGCTACTGTTTCTTACTCCCAAAAGACCATTTTTACAGAAATATTATCAAATATAATTCTTGTAGGATTAGATAAAGAAAGTCTCAGAAGCTTTATTTATATTATTCTGTCATACAGTATATGAAATAATGGCAGACCAGTCCATGATTATGTACCACGGCACCACAAGGGAGAATGCTCGATCCATCCTGGCCAATGGTTTTCGGCACTCTGCGGATGGGCCACTCGG
>NW_024696501.1:0-317 GCF_008729295.1 Plectropomus leopardus | reverse complement strand
TTTTTTTAATATCGTTATTATAATTATTATTATTTGTTGTAGTAGTAGTAGTATTTTCCAATTGCACCTGCAATAATAATGAATTAATTCCTCACAACAACAACAACAATAACTATGTTATTAAAATAAATAAATACAATTCAAAAAGCAACTAGACTAACCATTCTAAAGACTGAATCTCAAAAAAAAAAAAAGACACAGACAACAGATTTATCAGTAACAGCCTATTGGGCTCTAAAGTAGGACCTATTTATGGACCCTCGTTGGTATATCTGCAGCTAAGAACGTTTAAACCCTCAAACCACCACAGTACGCAA
>NW_024696500.1:0-917 GCF_008729295.1 Plectropomus leopardus | reverse complement strand
GCTTCGACGATTCTTCTGCCTGTTCCCTGTTGGTGCTGTTGTCCCCGCGGACGGACTTCCCGGTGACCGAACCCCTGCCTGCCCCCGACCACTCTTCCGCTCGACCCCCGACAACGCTCCCACACGTGTTGTTGGCTCGCAGAGCTACGGGGTTTCCTTGTCACCAGCCACAGTGGGTACAAGCTTTGTTTCTTCGCTTCGTGTGACACCCAGAGACATTACTAGGGCTCACAGCCCGAAGAACGAACTCTCAGTCTGTAAGCAGAACTTCATTTTTGTTGGTATTAATAAAAGTTATTACCGACTGCCAGAGCGTTGTTGTGTACTGCATCTGGGTCCTCAACAAACCCGTTACAGTACGATCTGGCCAGAAATGGACCCAGCAGACTCCGGCACTCTTCAGTCGCGCCTAGCCCGGGTTGAGGGGATGCTTCAACAACACGAAGCTCAACTCACCTCGAACGCGGCGAAGGCTCGCCAGTCTGCCTCGGCGCTGGAACGGGCACTAACACTGCTGGCCACGCAAGTGCAACAGATGGCGACCACGCTGACTCAGCACGTCGCTCCGGCTCCAGTTCCTGCCCAGCCCGCTCACGCTCCTACGTCATCATCCATCGCCGCTCCTGAACCCCGGGTAGGGGCCCCTGAACGCTATGCTGGAGATCCTGAGGGTTGCAATCCATTCCTGACAAACTGTTCAGTCCTGTTTGCATTGCAACCCCACACCTTCGCCTCAGAGGGAGCCAGAGTTGCCTTCGCCATTAATCACCTCACGGGTTGAGCTCGTCTATGGGGAACTGCAGAGTGGGAGAGGGGCACGCCGGCTTGCGTGTCTTTTCAAACCTTCGCTGAGGAACTACGCAAGGTTTTTGGGCCGATTCCTGCTGGTCCCGACGCCACTGGGGGACTCCTGAATC
>NW_024696499.1:0-828 GCF_008729295.1 Plectropomus leopardus | reverse complement strand
GAAGAGATCACACGTGGACTAAAAACAATGTTTTGGTGGCACAGTTGCCAGTTGAATTGCCTCTAAAAAAAAATGCAGAAAATGCAGTAACGTCGCGTTAAAAGAACAACTGCTTTCCAAGGCACAATATCTTCAGGAACCGCAGCATTGTCTTGTTAAAAAAAACAACAAAAAAACAGCTTTTTGTTATTGCACTAAACACTCTGGAAACACAACAGTCCTGGTAAAAAATCTACTGTTTCTCTACAAATGCAGTGACATCTCTGTAAAAACGATGCACTTTTGTGGCAGTTGTCTGGCTGAAAATGCACTGATGTCGCGTTAAAAAACAACAGTTTTTGTGGCACTTTAACAGCTGGAAAAGCATTGATGGGCCTTTTCAAAGAACATTCATTATCCGTGGAATTATTCCCACAGGAAATGTAGGGATTTTGCAATTTAAGAATAACAAAACACTGACACAATCGCAAAAGAAAACAGCAGCTTTTCTGTAAAAAAAAAAAAAAAGAAAAAATCACCAGTTTTTGTGGTAATATTCTGGCTGAAAAAGCAGCGATATGTCTGTTAGAAAAAATTTCTTCTCATGAAACTATTCCTGCTGGAAATGCAGGGATGTCTTGTTAAAAAAAACAACAGCAGCATTATTCCAACAGGTAATGCAGCAATGTCCGACAATGAACAACTGTTTTTCGTCGCACTAAAACAGCACCAAATGCAGCGATGTTTTGATAAACAGTCCACTTTTCATGAATCTATTCAGGGATGTCTAAGTGACAAAAACACCAGTTTTTGTGGCACTGTCCCGGCTGGAAAAAAACCCCAAAACAA
>NW_024696498.1:0-803 GCF_008729295.1 Plectropomus leopardus | reverse complement strand
ATGTCTCTGTGGCGCAATCGGTTAGCGCGTTCGGCTGTTAACCGAAAGGTTGGTGGTTCAAGCCCACCCAGGGACGTTTAACCTTAACTAAGTATTAACCAAGGACTTATTGATGTCATTACCAGATTCAAAGGTTTGAGAAACTGCTGGCAAAATGACTGGGTTGCATCATCAGAAGTCATTCCTCATTGTGCACAATTGAAGTAGTTTCATAGTGGAAGTCTAATTGAACAAGTATTAAAAAAAAAAAAAACCTAATGACTCTTCAGCTTCTGAAGACCCTTATCAGCCAAGTTTTCCTTTACTCAAAGCAGGAAAATTAATTGACAGACGTTTAAGGCCTACACTGTCAACCCAACATCTTGAGGTCGATAAGAAATGCAAGTGGGTGGGGCTTGTAGAATGAAGCCCCTCCCCCTCCAAAGGTGAGATATGTCTCTGTGGCGCAATCGGTTAGCGCGTTCGGCTGTTAACCGAAAGGTTGGTAGTTCAAGCCCACCCAGGGACGTTTTGACCTTAACTAAGTATTAACCAAGGACTTATTGATGTCATTTCCAGGGTCAAAGGTTTGAGAATCTGCCGGCAAAATGATTGGGACACATCGTCAAAAGTCATTTGGCCTTGTGTGCAAATAGAGCAGATTCAAAGTGGAAGTCTAACTAATAATTGTATTTACAAAAAATCTAATGACTCTTCAGCTTCTGAAGACCCTTATCAGTCAAATTTTCCTTTACTCACAGCAGGAAAATTAATTGACAGACGTTTAAGGCCTATACTGTCAACCCAACATCTTGAGGTCGATA
>NW_024696497.1:0-429 GCF_008729295.1 Plectropomus leopardus | reverse complement strand
ACAACAACACAACAACATAACAATACAACAACAACACAACAACATGATAACATAACAACATGACAACAACACAACAACACAACAACATAACAACACAACACAACACAACAACACAACAACACAACACGATAACATAACATGACAACAACACAACAACACGATAACATAACAACATGACAACAACACAACATAACAACAACACGATAACATAACAACATGACAACAACACAACAACATAACAACATAACAACACAACACGATAACATAACAACATGACAACAACACAACAACACAACACAACAACATAACAACAACAACACAAGACGATAACATAACAACATGACAACAACACAACAACATAACAACATAACAACATAACAACACAACAACACGATAACATAACAACATGACAACAACACAACACAACAA
>NW_024696496.1:0-518 GCF_008729295.1 Plectropomus leopardus | reverse complement strand
ATACAGTAACCTTTGGACAATATAGTATTGACAAAGCAACAGTGCCAGTGAAGACCAAACAAAGCAATACAAACCTAGGACGGGACAAGACCTAAACAATACAATAATGATATTAATAAAATAAATAAAAAGAAAGAAAGAGAAAAAAAAAAAAAAATCAAAATCAAAATAAAGTACTACAATGTTGGTCAGTTGCTGCTCGTTACTTCATGAGTAATGCAGGTGAGAATCCTGATTAGCCACTAAGAAGTCCCTTGGAAGTCCAGTTCTTGTACATATTTGAAAAAAGGGTCCCACATCTTATAAAATTTTCTCATGGAACCATTCTTTATGCACCTGATTTTTTCCATATTGACACAATTAAGGATTTCTCTTATCCATACTATGTGTGATGGGGCTATTGAAGATTTCCACTTGAACAATATCAGTCGTCTGGCAAGAAGGGTGACAAAGGCTATAAAGGCTGCCTCAAGGGAGGAGAGTGGCACCGTGGACACACCAAATAGTGCAATCATAGC
>NW_024696495.1:0-268 GCF_008729295.1 Plectropomus leopardus | reverse complement strand
GGAAATTTCGTTTTACTGCTGTTATGTTTGTGGTTTATTACGTTTTCGGGTTATAAAACTCCCTCCTCCTCTTCCTCCTCCTCCTCCTCCTCCTCTCTTCATCGTCTCGTCCATCACGTCCTCTGGCCTCACCTGATACTGCCAGCCCGGCCTCAGGCAGGTGTGTGTGTGTGATCTATTTCCTGTTGTTGCCCCCCCGCCCCTCCAGCTGACATCACTCCCTGCTCTCCTGGGGGGCGACAGGAGGAGGAGGAGGAGGAGGAGGCGG
>NW_024696494.1:0-1031 GCF_008729295.1 Plectropomus leopardus | reverse complement strand
ACCTATTTCTGGCAGTCTGTGAAACCTTTCTGCCAAGCTGCTCGTTGGCTTTTCTTCCATGTTTTTGAAAGAAATCACATTAAAATTACTCAAAAAATGTGTTTAACAAAAGAGGGTTAAAAAACCAAAGAAATATCACGATAAAGTGCTTAAATAATAACAATTCTGTGACATAATATGTAATTATTATAATAGTAGATATAGTTTATCCTTAGCTTTTGATCTTTTTCTCCAGCTTTGAAAAAGCAATTTTTTAATCTTATTTCTTGCTGTTTGTGAAACCTTTCTGCAAAGTTGCTTGTTGTCTTTTCCCCCATGTTTTTGAAAGAAATTGTGTGAAAAGTAAGTTTGAAAAAAAATGGGTTTTTTTTAGTTTAAAACAAAAACAAAGCAATAACCTGAAAGTGCTTGAAAACATAAATTTAAAAATGTAATTAGAATAACTACAGATATAGATTTTTCCAGGCTTTTCTTTGGGGGATTTTTTCCCCATCTGACATGTTTCCATAAAGCGTGTTTTATATTCCCAATTTCAGTTTGAGGATTAATGGAGGCCCGCCTAGTCTCAGAATCAATGCAATCACACACTTCTGTCTCTTAGTTTTTCGTTGTCCCTGTCCTCTCTCGTCTTCAGCTGTCTTTTCTCATATTTCACCTCCTCAGTCTCCTCTTTCCACCCCCAGCCTTCAATTTTGGGTCGATGCTCTTTGGTTCCCCTTGCGCACAAACTGCATTTGGATAAATTTATGTCAAATTGACATTTTATGCCAGAGTTGCATCCCCAAAATAACTCCCTTTTTATATTTCTGCCTCATCAGCATTTAAGACTGATGGTCAGAGATTTTCTGGCATTTCTGCACTGCAGGACAGTAAAACCTTAATTTACTGCCCCATTATTTCATGGCTGAATGTAAAATGATTTTAACCCCTTTGGGTTTGAAGCAGAGTTGATTGTAAACAAACCGCCTCAGCTGCGGCCTCTGCAAGCTTCCAAACACACACACACACACACACACACACACACACACACA
>NW_024696493.1:0-689 GCF_008729295.1 Plectropomus leopardus | reverse complement strand
GAATAATAAAAAAGAATAAAACAAAATGGCTTAATTTAGCCTACTCCCGTTTCACACACACATTATGTTTCCAAATAAATAAATAAATACACACACACACACACACACACACACACACACACACACACATTTATATATATGTATATAGCTTGAACATAGCTACACCCGCACACTCTCTCACACTCGCAGGCATGGCGCACAAAATCTGACATAGGTAGCTAATTATGGGGGAAATGACCCTTTGCTCATTTGAAAGGTATCCAGACAAGCTCTTACAACACCTACTCAATTAGCTGCCATTTGTCCCCTTGAAATGAATGACTCGCTCTCTCCTCAGTCACCCAAAACATGAACACTTCAGTCTTTGATCTGCTGTTGAGTTAGATCAGATCTTCCACAAGTGAAGCACTGAAACACTTAAGAGTCAGATGCTGCAGTGCAGTGGGGAACAGAGTGTGCATGTTATTTAAATTGATTAGTTGCACATACTGTGTTGCACACATTTTTTAAATTAAAGATTCTTTGTTTAAAGACTTGGAGAGAGAAGTTGCATGGTAGATTGTAAATGGACTAGTTGTAATTTACTGAAATATGGGTTTAGTTGAAAATATTTAAATATATATAAAATATATATAAATATCTCATTACAGAGGCCCCATACTAGTGATTCTGTCTGTCAGAAAGTATTG
>NW_024696492.1:0-295 GCF_008729295.1 Plectropomus leopardus | reverse complement strand
AAATGTACAATCTCATTAGACAGGTACACCATCTGAATAATGTCTCCACCCTGGAAGACACAGAAGATCGAAAGCGACCTGCGACCTTTAAAAGACTGACTGATTATCTGAGAGACATAATCAAGCCAGTCACCATGACTGACAAAACTAAAGAAATGCTGGACGGCAACGCTCGTAACTGGGCGTACAACACGCAAATTATCCTACAGGAACACTATTCTGAGGGTATACAACAAACCCTGACGGAACTACAGACCATGCTAAGCCCAAATTGGCACGTGGCATTTGAAATAGC
>NW_024696491.1:0-334 GCF_008729295.1 Plectropomus leopardus | reverse complement strand
TGGCATTTAAAGGGTTAACATTCTGAAAATTAATAAATATTTGATATTTGTGATTAGGATTATAAACTCATTGAAAGTACAAGAATCATATTAATGTATAATATTTTTTATAGCCTGATTTTAAAAGCTCATTTGTGTGCAGGGTGGTGTAAGTGTGAGTATTTGACACTGCACAAAAAATAATAATGTAAAAAAAAAAAACTATTGATTTTGAAAAGGGCATTTTATACACAGGGCATTAGAAGTATGTGTAATATTAAAGTGGGTTCATTTGATGAATTTAGTTACTTTACAGATTATTAGTACAAACTCTTTTAAACAAATAAATTAAGTT
>NW_024696490.1:0-426 GCF_008729295.1 Plectropomus leopardus | reverse complement strand
TTAAATATATTGTAAAGAATAAATATATATTATCACATTTCATAAGCTGTAGATGATTATTTGAAACAAATGCAGTTGTTGAGTTTAATTTATGACAACTTAGTCTAAAAATAATAATTAAATTAACAAAAAAATTAAAAAAGGCTGCTGAAGAGTTCCTTGTTAGCACCTGATGTTACCTCAGAGCAGTGACAATCCCAGACTGTGGAGGGCTTCAGACAACAAAACCCATCAAGCTTCAAATTTGAACCTGTCATTAAACAATATATGAACTCTTGTTTATAAAAAAATATATAAACATGTTTAAAGTGCACTTAAATATATAAATATGTATAAATACAAAACAAAATGAATGACTCCACATAAATTCGCTAAGGAAGATGAGGTACACCATCATTTCTATCTGTTCAACCAACAAAATTGTCT
>NW_024696489.1:0-958 GCF_008729295.1 Plectropomus leopardus | reverse complement strand
TCTGTGTCTGTCTCTCTGTGTCTGTCTCTCTGTCTCTCTCTGTCTCTGTGTCTGTCTCTCTGTCTCTCTCTGTCTCTCTGTGTCTCTGTGTCTGTGTCACCTCTCCATCGGTGGACGGGTCTGGTCCCGAGTATCTGCCGTCACAGATGACGTCGTCGATGCTGCGGGCCGGCTGATTGGACGCTGAGGGGAAATGAGTCTCACAATCTTCTGCGAAGTAACGAAAAACTTTCCAGCTTCTCCCGAAATCCTTCGATCGCTCCACCAACATGGCCGCTGGACGGAAACTCTGCAGAGAGGAAGTGACATCAGAGAGCGGGTTCCCTGACCGATCCTGACGGATCCATGGCAGCGGTCGAAAACCGAAGGTTCCTCACGGAGTGAGCTGAACCGAAGTACCTGAGCGGTCGCCACGACAACAGCTGTCTAAATTCTCCTAAAATTAAGGAAAGGTGCGTCAGTGCTTCCTTCAGCGGAGGAGACACCGGAGCGTCCTTTACCAACGGAGAGAATCTGTCCCACAAGTCTTTGCAGCAACTACTTTCAAAGAGACGGACATCGGCTACTATTTTGGGGAATAAGCTGTTTCGTTGGATTACGCCTCCGCGGCCCGTTTGAGCCGAAACAACTTTGAAACACGATCACGTAACACGGAGCTTCTGAAGCTGTTTTATGCACAAATTCAGTCACGTCTCTGCCCTGAATTTCGGCTCGATATTAAAAACCTCCTTATATTCTCATTTTGTTGTTTTGGTGTTTGTTGTTTTTCATGTTTAATGTTATTGAACATTTACTCGACTGTTTTCTCTAAAAAACCTCGTGGAGTGACGACAAACATCTGCAGCCTTTCAGATCAGAATCTGCACGTGAACACGAGGAGACGTTTTAGGACGGCTGATGTTTCCAGTTCGTCACGTTTGAAACGTTATAATGACCACACGTGCAGCAGCGGATCTGC
>NW_024696488.1:0-964 GCF_008729295.1 Plectropomus leopardus | reverse complement strand
ATAAAATAGCGTGCCAGGACACACCATAGCACAGAATGTTGCAAAAACTGCCAGAAACACCAAAATAATGCACCTCGAAAAAATGACCGAAAAGGCAAGGCTATAGTATGGCAAAAATGTCAAAATATGACAGGTCCCAAAAACAGCTGAAAACACCTCAAAACAGCATAAAATAGCGTGACAAGACACGCCAAAGCATAGAGGTCCAAAAACATCTATATAGCATGTTGAAAAAATGACAGAAATGTCTCATGTATGTCAAAAAATGTCACAATTTGATATCCCCTAAAAGGGCTGAAAACAACATGGTACAGCATGTCATCATACTAGTATTTTTTGGGAGACCAGGTAAGAATGGAAACTTCACCCTGATCCTAACCCAAGCTACTCATTCCCCCTAGGTTGATGAACCCCTTCATGAACATGCAAATGGCCGCATCCTACACGAGTATGTTTCACATGTTTATGGATCAGCAACTGCAGCCGTTTGAGCAACAATTGACAGTGAACCACAAACCCCAGCCGTTGGAGAAAGTTTCTACTCGAACACGCCACCCCAAGACCAGCCAGTGAAGAGAGACGGAGAGTGGAGAGAGTGATGACGCATCCAGATAAAAGAAGAGCAACAGATCACTGTGTGTGCTTTTGGGGCTTTTTGTGCTTTTGCCTTATCTTGCTTAGACTCTGTGTTAGACAGTATATGTAACTCCTGTAAAAAGGAGTGAGCCAACTGTTTTCTTTTGATTTGCCCTGTGGAAATTTTATCTCTGAATAAAGTCTGCCTTGATCAGTTTTTACCTACTTCTACCATCCTTGAGTATTTGCCTTCTCATCCTTCTGAGATCTGGTGTGTGGCTATGAAACAAAAACAAGACAAAAAGAAACAGGCTGCTGGACAAAAGCGTACTTTCGCATGCTACTTGGCTTTTGCTGACAACAAGTGAATGAAACCTATAAAAAAAAA
>NW_024696487.1:0-321 GCF_008729295.1 Plectropomus leopardus | reverse complement strand
CACACACACACACACACACACACACACACACACACACACACACACACTTGCACGCACTGTCCACCCTCTTCCTCTTCCCTCTCACTCATATCTTTCACTCTCTGCAGACATGCACTCAGCAGTGTGAGGGTTAAATGAGAATGCGTCAGCAGGGCAGGTTGTTCCCTGCCCATCTCCCCAAGTGAAGTGTGTGTGTGTAATATTTCATAGGGATTTCCCCCTCTCTGCATGCTGGGTGGCTGTTGGCCATGTCATCATGTTCTGAGCTGTCAGCGGCCATCACTGTCACTCGTGGGGCATGAGGGTGTGTGTGTGTGTGTG
>NW_024696486.1:0-602 GCF_008729295.1 Plectropomus leopardus | reverse complement strand
AATTTCACAGCTTGAAAGTCCGTGTGGCGTGTGTGTGTGCATGTGGTGTGTATGTTTGTCTGTGCGTGTGTGTGTATTGTAAGATGTGTGTGTGTGTGTGTGTGTTTGTATGTGTGTGTGTATGTTTGTGTGTATGTTGTGTGTATGTATGTTGTGTGGCATGTGTGACTGTTATAGACAAAAATACAATAAGAATAAAATATGTCTGTATGTACAATTTTACAGTAATAAAGGAACATAGAGTTCACTGATGAGGTGCGACTGAGAGGAGGTAGACATGAACATTTTTTTTTTTTCTTCCCTTTCCCTTTTTCTTTCCACCGCTTTGAAAGTCCGTGTGGTTTGTGTGTGGAGGAGGGAGAGGGGGGTTAGGAGGAGTTGAGGAGGAGAACAGCCTTGGAGACAAAGGTTGCTCTCCTCCTCTGTGTCCTGCAGCCTGGGCAGCGGAGACGTCGTCCCGAGGGCAGCCACTCAAATGCAGCATGGAGAGCATGAGAGGGATCCTGCAGGATTCGGTTTGCTAGCCTGACTGTTTGCTGTTCACAGAATGAGGACAGAGTTCTTATTGGTAGTCCAGTGATCTTGGAGCAGACTCTGACGGT
>NW_024696485.1:0-254 GCF_008729295.1 Plectropomus leopardus | reverse complement strand
TTTTACTGGAAGCAAAATTAACCGCAAAAGTCTCATCCTCTCCAAAACAAAAAAAATGGTCTCTGTGATTTCAACCGGTAAAAGCACTGAATAAAACAGTTTCATGTTAAAAAAAACAACTCAGTATTTTTAAGGCGCTCTGGTCACAGAGGGGCTGCTAACTACGGTGGCCGATGCAAAAAAGGTGAATGGCCCATCTAGAGCCAGTGTTTGATTTGTCCATTCTGGGCTACTGTAGAAACATGGTGATGCAA
>NW_024696484.1:0-644 GCF_008729295.1 Plectropomus leopardus | reverse complement strand
GTGTCTCAGTGTCTCTGTGTCTCTGTGTCTCACTGTCTCTGTGTCTCAGTGTCTCTGTGTCTCTGTGTCTCTGTGTCTCACTGTCTCCGTGTCTGTGTGTCTCAGGTGTGTCAGACTCACAGTAGACCTGGACCTGGATGAATCCGGTTCTGATGACGGAGTCACACTCGGCCTCGCAGCTGTACTCTCCCTGATCCTCGAGGTCCAGGTCCTGCAGGCGCAGCAGGGACAGTCCATCCTGCTCTGTCCTCTGTAGGACAGTCTGGTCCTGGTCCGTCTTTTGGAGGACAGTCTGGTTCTGGTCCGTCCTCTTCCAGGTGAGGGTTGGAGGGTGGAGACATCCGGAGGCTCTGCAGGTGAGGAGCAGACATGACCCGCGCTCGGCTGCAGAGACGGGAGGACTCAGCTCCACCTGCAGAGGGTGAGCTGACAGAGGACATGAGGACATGAGGACATGAGGACATTCAGCTGTTAATGTTGCAGTTTAAGACCAGTGAAACCAGTAAAAAACAGTGAAGCCAGGAAAAACTATTTAAAAACCAGTAAAATCAGTGGAACCAGTAAAAAAAAGTAAACACCAAAACCATTAAAAACCAATACAGACCAATAAGAAACACTGAGACCAGTAAGAAAAACACCACTGA
>NW_024696483.1:0-1160 GCF_008729295.1 Plectropomus leopardus | reverse complement strand
CCTCCTCCATCTACACCTCCTCCCCCTCCATCTATACCTCCTCCTCCTTCCTGTCCATCTACACCTCCTCCCCCTCCATCTATACCTCCTCCTCCTCCTTCCTGTGCATCTACACCTCCTCCTCCTACATCTACACTTCCTCCCCCTCCATCTATACCTCCTCCCCCTCCATCTATACCTCCTACTCCTCCTCCCCGTCCATCTACACCTCCTCCTCCTCCATCTACACCTCCTCCTCCTCCATCTACACCTCCTCCTCCTCCTCCCTCCTGACATCATGTGTGGTGATGGTAATCTGTGGACGTGGCAGCCGTCCAGCGAGCCAATATCATCGGGCCGAGCGGCTGCTGCCGCTCCCCCACTGACACTGGATCTGTCTGAGAGCGGGGGGAGGTGGGGGAGGCGGGGGAGGCTATAGGGGAGAAAATGGAAAGACAAATCGAAAGCCATCAAGTGGGAGGTTGAATGTGCAGAGAGGAGGAGGGAGGAGACGGATCGGTGACAGCGTGTTTCACACGGAGCAGCAGCTTCACCTCTGTGAATCATGACCCACAGAAACTGAGTCATGCCCAAAATGTCCGTTTGACCGAATCACGCCGCGTTCGACACGACCGCACGTTTGTACCTGGACTCACAGCCTGCAGATAAATGTCACAAAAAGGACAAGAAAGACATTATGGACAAAAAAAACAGAACTAAAGAGCCACAAAAACAAACAGACCTTGCCGGTCGGCTGAGAGAAATGGGAAACTGCGCGCAGCAGGTGAAAGTGCCAAGAGGAGTGGAAAGATGAAATTTTATTTAAAACGATTTCAAATGAAGTTTAAAGATAATAGGCAGTATAAAACACAGACAGGATGAGCCTTTTAAAATCAAGCCATGTTCAAATGAAAAAAAGCATAAAAAACAAGAAACTTATTTTAGCAATATTTAATATAGAAACTGTGCGATCTACTCAGAAACTTGTTATAAGCAGAAACATTTTTGATACTTTGATTACTGAGTTTTGATTTTCAATGTTTTTGGCAGATCTGTGTTTAAGTTCTGTTTGTTCAGTAAGTTTACATTCAGCAACTGTCTGTACCATCTGTGGAGCCATGCAAACACCATACAGGACCTTCACACACACACACACACACATACACACACACACACACACA
>NW_024696482.1:0-556 GCF_008729295.1 Plectropomus leopardus | reverse complement strand
AAATCTGAGCAAGCACCTAGCAAGCCGGCACGGGAATGTGAAACTCACCGAGAATCCCCCGTATCCCCCCACTGACATGCCCGCTGAGGCTACCACATCCAGTTCCACCGAGCGAACCTCCGAGGGCCCTTCTCCTGCTAAACAGGTGAAAATAGACTTAAGACCAAGTCAGACAGGGCTTAGTGCCGCTGAACTGAAGAAGCTCGTCGCTGGCTATATTGTCGAGGACATGTTGCCCATTTCCACTGTAGACTCTGAATCGTTCCGACACATCGTAGAAAAAATACCGACCAAAAGTGGTGTGAAGCTGCCGCAGAGAAAGTCATTTGCAGAATACCTTGAGAGAGAATACGCCATAATGGACGCTAATTTGAAGGCTGCACTCGGAGGTGTAGACTTTGTTTCTACCACTGCTGACATCTGGACGGTGAATAATAAAAGTTTTATGGGTGTAACCGTTCACTGGATTAATTCCACTTTACAGCGCAACAAGGCCGCCCTAGCATGTCAGAGAATTAGAGGCAGGCACACCTATGATGTAATTGGAGCAGAGATT
>NW_024696481.1:0-534 GCF_008729295.1 Plectropomus leopardus | reverse complement strand
TCACTCCAGGTGTTTAAGTGTTAATAATGATAATAACAAACTTTATTTGTATAAAGGGTTAAATCAGAAGTTAAACCAAAAATGTAAAAACATCTAAACATCCACTCACTGTTTTTTTCTGGAGCTTTCAGCTGCATCTCATGGCCTTCCTCTGACGCCGTTCAGTTGTCATGGAGACGCCCCGGTGTGATCACATGACCTGAGAAGATTCAGAGCACGAAACAAAGTGATATGTGTGACGTGTAGCAGCATGTTTGTGATTATCACACACACACACACACACACAGAGTCAGTTAAAGGTCAAGTGTTTCTGGTGTCCTCTCTGCAACCTCTGACTGATTCATGACACAATTAACCTGCTGACAGCCTGTGTGTGTGTGTGTGTGTGTGTGTGTGTGTGTGTGGTTCATTAGCATGTTAAAGGTGTGTTCATTAGTGGAGGTTATTAAAGGCTGCTGCAGGGTAGAGCGCACACACACACACACACACACACACATATTAGCATGGTGGAGCTAACAGGCTGCAGTCTCAGCT
>NW_024696480.1:0-204 GCF_008729295.1 Plectropomus leopardus | reverse complement strand
TCTCCACCAGTAAAGACGACTTTGAGTCCCTTCAGGCCAAAGGTTACCAGTCGGTGAATGTTAACCTCAATGAGGGGACCGGAGGCAACAAAGTGACCCTGTGGTACAAGCGGGGAACCGTCAGGCCCATCAAGACCCTCACTCTGCTTCTCAACCCAAATTTGGTGGCAGATTACCGCAAAGCTGGTCTGAATGTCATCGAGA
>NW_024696479.1:0-647 GCF_008729295.1 Plectropomus leopardus | reverse complement strand
GTGATAAGTGCCGGATTATTGATGTGATGGCGGAACGACGAATAAACGCGTGTGATGAGGAACCTGTGAGCCTGGACCGTCTTTTCCAAGTACACGTTGAAACAACAGTAGCCCAATTAGCAGCCGGTAGCGGCTAAAAGTATAGGACCTAGCCACTACATTCTCGTTCTCTTTGATTGTGTTTTAGGCCCAAACGTGATGTTTTTCTAACCATATCCGAGTGTTTTTAGTGTCTGAATCTAACCATGTGAACCACAGATCTGCAACATCATTACATACAAATGTATCTGTAGTTTGCAGAAATGTCAACATTCACACGCAGCATAATGGTGTTTGTAGAGCAGCGTCCTCACGACAGAAATGCTCAAACTTTGTTTCTTTGCTTTGACATTCTTTATTTGCCTCTTTGTTTTCTTGCAGTACGGCAACTCAGGAGGGCCACTCGTCAATCTGGTGAGTGACAGACAGAGACAAGTCGTTTCTGTGAGTCTCAGCATCTCAGAGTCTGAGAGTCTCAGCGTCTCAGAGTCTGAGAGTCTCAGCATCTCAGCGTCTCAGAGTCTGAGAGTCTCAGCGTCTCAGAGTCTGAGAGTCTCAGCATCTCAGAGTCTGAGAGTCTCAGCATCTCAGAGTCTGAGAGTCTCAGC
>NW_024696478.1:0-235 GCF_008729295.1 Plectropomus leopardus | reverse complement strand
TTTGAATTACAGTATATTACCATAGGATAACAGTGGGTAGTGTGGTAATGTTACAGCGCATCTGCTGTTATTTATTTTAACAGTATACCACTGTATTTTGGATTACAGTACATGACAGTAGGATAACTGTGTTATGGTAATTTACAGTATACACCAGTTTATTCAAGAAGGATATTAAATCTGCTATTTTGCATTTAATTCCTATAAATCCCCACAAATTAAAAAAGTAGCTTAT
>NW_024696477.1:0-374 GCF_008729295.1 Plectropomus leopardus | reverse complement strand
AAGTAAAGTGAAGTAAAGTGAAGTAAAGAGCTTGAGAGAATAAAGCGTGTGGTCAGATCCTCCGCTCAGAGGCAGCACATCATGAACGCATCATTTAAGGACAAAACTGAATTATTTCATATTTCTTCACTTCAGTAATAATCAGTTATCTCTTCTCTCTACATCTGTCTTCATGTTTTTATGTTCATTAACTTTAACAGAAAGCCTCTTTCATCACATCTGAAACTTTGGACATGAAGCTGGACGGACAGTTTTGATTTTCAGAATTTAAATTTTTCTTGAAATTAAAAACATTATTTTGAAAATCTCACTATTCTAACAAAAACTACAAAAACAAAACAGCTAACCCTCCAACAGCAGGCTGGATGAACTCA
>NW_024696476.1:0-883 GCF_008729295.1 Plectropomus leopardus | reverse complement strand
GTCTGTTTCCATTATCGCTGTGCATCTCTCCCCCTCTCTCCCCCTCTCCTCCCCTCTCTTTCTCTTTCCTTTTTGTCATAATTGTAATTCAGTTGTTATTTCCGACATCTATTGCACGTCTGTCCATCCTTGAAGAGTGATCTCTCATCAACCTCTGTCGCTCTTCCTGAGGTTTTTTTCCTTTTTTCCCCGTTACAGGGGTTCTTTTTTGGAAGTTTTTCCTAAGGTGATTTGAGGGTCTAAGAGCAGAGAGATATCATATGCTGTAAAGCTTGCACTAGCAGCCCTGCTAAAAAAAAACCAAAACAAGCACTTCATCAAGGACAACACAAAGCGGACTGTAGGAAAGGATTTTTTTGCTCAAAATATTATGACTTTGAAGAGAACACAGACATGTGGGGGATATTTTGAATGCACAGTTTTGAAAATGAGCAGAAATCTTGCTTAAAACATTTAAGCTGTAAAGTGAATATAATGAATGAATGCACCATTGATCTAAGTCAGTGCAACATGCACATTTGAAGAGGTTACATTTGTAACCCTGTTAAAAATAGATGATAAATAAATAAATAGTTTAAATATGTTCATTTCAGGGAAACTGTGATTAAAAGTGTTAAAAAGAATATTTCATTAAGGTTAAAATAGTTTGTTTAAGAGTCTAGTTTAATAAATAAGTTGAAAAAAAGTTTTAAAAGCATACAAATGTGCCCTTTTAAAATAGTAGTTAATTGGTTAAGGTGTGGCAAAACAGGAAGAGAAAGGTGTGTGTGTGTGGTTTGTTGGTGTGAGCGTGCAGCAAAGAGCGTGCAGCAAAAAGAAGAAACGAGTGAGGAGCGGCATGGCGGTGAAAATGTTACAGTAAGAAAAACACTATGAAGAGTGC
>NW_024696475.1:0-557 GCF_008729295.1 Plectropomus leopardus | reverse complement strand
GCTATAGCATCTCATCCAAAAATCATAAAGGAAGTCATATATAATATATCATCGAAAAATAATAATGATAAAAAACCTAATATAGTATGTTGTCCAAAATTCATCAAAAACATCATAGTATAGTGTGGTGTCCAGAAATCATAAAAAACCACATTAGTATAGTATGTCATCAAAAAAACGTCATAGTACAGTATGTTGTCCAAAATTTAGAAAAAATGTCAACGAACTATATAAAAACTTAATATACTATTTTTTCAAAAATCATGAAAAAAGTCAGTGTAGTGTGTCATCAAAAAAAATCATAAAAATAGTCATAGTATAGAATGTCGTCAAAAATTTATAAAGAAAAAAAATCACTGTATATTTCATCATCAACGAACTATATAAAAAGTCAAAGTATAGTAGTTCAAAAATAATGGAAAATGTGATAGTTTAGTATGTTGTACAAAAATCATAGTATGACACTTTTATGCCATTTTAGACGACATAGCATAGTATGACTTTTTTTTTAAGATCATTTTTTGGCATTTTGCCTTTATGAGATATGACAGAAAATT
>NW_024696474.1:0-635 GCF_008729295.1 Plectropomus leopardus | reverse complement strand
CCCCAGAAGCTGTTAAGACACAGCTTAGACACCTGCCTCTTGGCAGGTGTCTAAGCTGTGTCTTAACAGCTTCTGGGGTAAGTTTGCACAGAGAACCAATCTGGTACAAACCAGTCTCATCAGAACCCCCGATCAGTTTTTCAACTATGCATTTTCGGGTCAGTATGATCTCAGACACTTGTCTTTCTTACCGACAAAAAAAGAGGTTGATGTAGCTCTGATTCAGTGGAGTTATAACGAACGCAGCGTCGTACCCTCCGGTAGGTCAAACAACATCTTTATAGCTGCATTTTCCACCGCCTACGGACGTCTAAAGTTGTACGATTATTTAGAAATGTTGCAACAAAATGTATTATATACTGACACAGACAGTCTGATCTATGCACTGAAAGATGGAGAGACCCCTCTGGAGTTGGGTAATTATTTGGGGGATTTGACGGACGAGTTGGGGGGGTGACACAATTCAGGAATTTGCAGCGTCGGGTCCCAAAAGTTATGCCTACCAAACCAAAACAGAGAAAAAAGTCGTAATGAAAATTAAAGGTAGACTGAAAATGCCATTTTCATGTCTTATAGTGGGACCCAGCAGCTGTGGGAAAAGTTATTTTGTAAAAACTGTACTGGAAAACTGTGAA
>NW_024696473.1:0-394 GCF_008729295.1 Plectropomus leopardus | reverse complement strand
ATAGAGATTACAGAATAAAGATGCTGTATCCAGACTTTGTATGTCTGTATTGTAAAATTACAACATATTACTTGAGGGAAAGAAATTGTGCATACAGTCTTAACATCAAAAGAAAAAGTGTTTATGTGTTTATATCATTTACAATGAATAAATTGTAAATATTTTTCAACAATGTATACATTTTATATTTCTTTGTGAAGCATTTTGTGATTCTGTCTTGAAATGTGTGCCACAGCTAAAAGTCATAATTTATATAATCAGCACCTGAACCAATCCATTTAGTCCTGATCAGGCTGTAATTGATAAGTGACATTTTGTTCAAAAAAATCTGATCATCTTTTAACAGGTGTTTCTTTAAAGCAACTCGCTCTGCTGTTTGTCGATGTGTGTAAAC
>NW_024696472.1:0-1100 GCF_008729295.1 Plectropomus leopardus | reverse complement strand
ATATATGAGTGTGTTAAAAATATATATTGATATTTAAAACATTAAATTAAAAATATACAGAACAGTACATATCATTAGAACATTTATTCAGAATTTTCGTTTTGTTTTTATGTTCAGCGTCTCATTCAGCGCAGTTATATTTTGAAGTAACTGTCTTTAATGTGATTGTTGTTTACTGTCAAAATTTATTTTAATAATTTTGAGATGCCTAAAGAGTTAAAACTCTTTTTTTTTTATTCCTGCTAATGTTTTTTGACTCGTTCTGTATTATGGACTCTGTGATCGAAACCGTGGTCACTGCCAGTATCAGGAATGATCTATTGATGTATAAGCTGCGTATTCTCGATCAGTTATTGTAAGTATTGATCCTCTGGCCGTGCGTCCTCAGAGAGGCTCCGTGTACGATGGGCGACGAGGACTGGAAAACTCCCGACGTCCCCGAAAGTGTCCAGCAGCTGTTCAGCTCCGCCAACTGGACGATGGAGGATCCGTCTCCGGCCTGTTTCTGCAGCTGCGACGGGAAGAAGAAGATGCTACCAGACTGTCCGCCTGGAGCCGGAGGTCTGCCCCCCCCCGAGGTCAGACCGCCCGACACACACGCACACACACACACACACACCTGAACACATCATCCGTGTTATATAAGCACAGAAATGTTTGTATCTAATAAATCCTCATCAGAATCAAACTGTAGGAACGTGAAACAGACTCTGAGAACATTAAGACCGACAGAGAGATCGACATTTTCATCAACATCATCTGAAACTTCATTATATTATATTAACCCTTTAGAGCCCACTTTAATATCACACATTCATACCGCTCTGAGCACAAAATGCACTTTTTAAAACTTATAAATTATTATACATTAATATGATTTTCTACTTTCATTGAGTTTATTTTTTAGCCAACATCAGTCCTAATCATAAATATCACATATTCATTATTTTTCAGAAATGTAATTCTTTAAATGCCAGGTTTTTGTCATGATGCCGCTATGTTTTTAGATGAGAAAAATGCACGCAATTTATTTTGTATTTTTTAGCTACTGACAGTCTGGGATATGTCAGTGTGTGAGTGTAGCTGCTGACAGTCTGGGA
>NW_024696470.1:0-483 GCF_008729295.1 Plectropomus leopardus | reverse complement strand
TGTGTGTGTGTGTGTGTGTGTGTGTGTGTGTGTGTGTGTGCTGAGTGATTTTGTTGATAACATATATTTTGGTTTCATTAAAAACAAAAACTCCTTTTATAAATCATGAAGTTCCGTGTTACAATGTGTTTAATTAATTGTGTCATTTAGTTTTCATTGTGGGAGTACATTCATGAATCAGTTATGAAACATGAGCTGGTGTTGAAATCATTAGTTGTCTGAGGGCTCCTCCTCTGGTGGCTTCTTGTAACAAGTGTTCAGGCACTGAGGGGTTTTTGTTCAGATCTACTGATGGTTTGTGTTACTGTGACTCTCTGGCACAGTAATACACAGCAGAGTCTTCAGGCTGCAGATTCTGTCCAGTCAGAGTGACTGTCCACTCCAGTCCTTTCCCTTCAGGCTGTCTGATCCAAGCTGTAGCGTAGCTGCCCAGACCATAAGAGACCTGACAGGTGATGGTCAGACGCTGACCTGGCTGCACAG
>NW_024696469.1:0-537 GCF_008729295.1 Plectropomus leopardus | reverse complement strand
TGAGTTTCACATTCCCGTGCCGGCTTGCTAGGTGCTTGCTCAGATTTGACGTGGAATTTTTCGCTGTAGATAAAAGTTTTCTACCCATGCACAGTGTACAGCGGACGCTAATGTTTTTGTCACCTTTAACTGAGTCAAACTCAAAGTAATGTCGGTACTTCCAAGAATTAAATGCTGCACGGTCCTGCTCTTTCCCGCACTCCATGTTGTCTTGTTGATCGGGTAGCGACAATCACTACACGTCTGTTGTTTACCACAGACGTCGCGCCGCTCATACGTCATTGTCACGAGACAGTCTCACAAAACAAAATCACGGTTTAGTAACGCAGTAACGCAGCCTGCTTGCAGAAAAGTAACAGTAATCTAATTACTATTTTTGCAATTGTAATTCCTTACTTTACTCGTTACTTGAAAAAGTAATTGGATTACAGTAACGCGTTACTTCTAACGCATTACTGCCCATCAGTGGCTGTGTCTGATATGCTAGAGTTGATGCCGCTGTCCACTCACTTCTTTAACCATGGGTTGTGGCGGCCG
>NW_024696468.1:0-322 GCF_008729295.1 Plectropomus leopardus | reverse complement strand
CATTACCAGTGCCTTTATCCTGCTACACAAGAGAGAGAGGAGAGAGGAAGAGAGGAGAGAGAGAGAGAGAGAGGGATAGATAGATAGATAGATGGATAGATAAATAGATGTTGTGCCATCAACTCTCCGTGGAGTTTTTACAGTGACACATCATGGCATTTCCAGTGACTTTTGTGCCACCAAACCTGGGTGTTTTTAGCAGCACAAAGCCGCATTTCCTGAGGCGTTGGTGCCACAGAACATGGGTGTTTTTTGTGGAACACATTGCAGCATTTCCAAAGGTGTTTGTGACACTGCGTATGAGTGTTTTATGCCAAAACAT
>NW_024696467.1:0-861 GCF_008729295.1 Plectropomus leopardus | reverse complement strand
AATGTTGCTGAAATCTCCAAAATACACGGCCGGGTTCCTGTTTTTGCGCTGATAATAGTTTGCGGAAGATTGGTCCATGGAATCTGTAAGTAAATAGTCTGTCAGTAAGTGTTTTACAAACGTACTGCTTTACTCAAACATACATCGACAAAAAACAAACTACTTCAAAAGTCATGTCAGAATACTTCAATGGCTCTTCAACTGTACTTAAAAAGAAATAAATAAATAACAGTTTACAAAACGTCAAAACATACCGTAGTACGATTGTGTAAAATTTATGTCAGTAGATTCCTCCGGAGTAACTTAGGAGAAAGAGAGAGAGAGAGAAAGCATTAACAGAGTGTCATAAATATCATAAATATCATAATTAACTCTTAAATTTAAAACTTTAAAATGTAAATATAAATAAATATCATAAATACTTACCGGGGCATGCTGAGGGGTGTCCCGAGCGCACGAGCTGCTGGTGCTGCTGCTGATGATTTGATTGCATAGTTCTCAACAGTAGTTACTAATCTCCAACTGTGAACCTCATGCTGTGTGCTTACACATAAACATGAAAAAGCAGTATTTTGTTTTAAAATGATACCCCACACCTGTTGGAGACACGTCCGCGGTTGTACAAATTATTGATTTATTTATTTTGCATAAATGTATACCTCTGTGTGTGTGTGTGTGTGTGTGTGTATATGTATGTGTGTGTGCACGCATATAGTATGGACAAATGGCCTGTAGTGGACTGTGTCATGGAATGTAGTGGACTGTAGTGGACTGTAGTGGACTGAAAGGGTGTATGGTCATCTGATATGGTAACCCCTCACATAAGATGTTTTACGATCTCCGCACCTGTACCTAAATGTT
>NW_024696466.1:0-340 GCF_008729295.1 Plectropomus leopardus | reverse complement strand
TACAGTTGTAGAATGTCTCTGTTACTGTAGAATGTTACAGTTGTAGAATGTTGATGTAACTGCAGAGTGTTAAAGTAATAAAATGTTATAATGGAAGTGTAGAATGTTACAGTTCTAGACTGTTCATGTGACTGTAGAATATTACAGTTTTAGAGTGTTGGAATGTAACTGTAGAATGTAAAAGTAATAGAATGTTATGATGTCAGTGTAGAATGTTACAGTTCTAGAATGTTATGATGTAACTGCAAGGTAAAAGTAATAGAATGTTAGTATGTATCTCTAGAATGTTACATTTTTAGAATGTTGCTGTGACTGTAGAATGTTACTGTAGTAGAATGTT
>NW_024696465.1:0-448 GCF_008729295.1 Plectropomus leopardus | reverse complement strand
AGTATGACTTTTTGATTGACTTTGGACCCAATGCTATAGCATGACTTTTTGACGCAGTTTTGGACTACATGCTATAGTATGAATTTTTGGGCGGTTTTGGAACCAATGCTATAGTTTGACTTTTTGGCACAATTTTGAACGACATGCTATGGTATGACTTTTTTGCAAGATTTTGGACAACATGTTATAGTATGACGTTTTGATGCCATTTTTTACCACAATATATTGTTTTTTTTTTTTTGTTTTTGTTTTTTTTGCACGATTTTGGACGACATGCTCTACTATTACTTTTTGGGTGGTTTTGGTACCAATGCAATAGTAGAACTTTGATTTTGGACCCAGTGCTGTAGTATGACTTTTTGGACTGTTTTGGAACCAATGCTAGAGTCTGACTTTTTGGAGCGATTTTGAACCAAATGCAATAGTATGACTTTTTGGGTGATTTGGA
>NW_024696464.1:0-733 GCF_008729295.1 Plectropomus leopardus | reverse complement strand
TAAAATCAGGGTTAATAAGGTGATCGATGGTATAGAATAGGATTTTTGGACTGTTTTTATGGTCTGTGATGAGTTTAGAGAAGTGAGCCTTCCTGAAATTTTTGATTGCATTATTGTAAATTTTTAGTTGCTCATGGAGGATTTGGTCATTTATGATCAGTTTGTTTTTTCTCAGTTTCCTTTCTGTTATCCTACAGTTTCTTTTTAAATGTTTTATTTTTTCATTTCTCCATGGGGTATAGGATTTCTTTTCACCTTCCTTGTTTTCAGTGGGGCGACAGAGTCCAGAGTTGACTTTAATTTGCTGTTAAACTTCTCAATGATAAAGTAACACAAGGAAGGTAAAATGTCAAAACCTTAATAAAATTCACAGCCACTTCAGAAGTAAGATAGCGTTTCTGCTCCGAAGCTTCCCGCTGAATAAAACAAGTGACGTTAAAAAAGACAAAGAAATGGTCAGACAATGCCAAGTCAACAACAGACGAAAACAATGGTGGTGGTGTGGATAACTGAAAGTAAACCTGAGAATTTGTTAATAAAATGAGCACAGTGTTTAGGTGGTCTGTAGATTGTCAAACATAAAATAGGAGGGCTGCTAAAAACAAAGGCATGGTATTCAAAGGTGGTGGCATTGTCGAATGACACTTCCTTAAAAACATACCGGTCTGACAAGATGGAGGCAGTGCCATCACCTTTTTTGCCACTCAGAGGAAAAAGTGAAGTTAAAATTTGG
>NW_024696463.1:0-880 GCF_008729295.1 Plectropomus leopardus | reverse complement strand
TTTTTCGCCATAGTATAGCCTTGGTGTTTTCGGTAATTTCGGACCATTTTTTGACATGCCATAATTTATGTGTTTTGGACGTTGATGCAACATTTTTTGCCATGGCGTGTCTCAGCACGCTATTTAATGTGGTTTTCAACTCTTTTTGGGACACATCAAATTTTGACTTTTTTTTTCGCCATAGTATAGCCTTGGTGTTTCTCGGTAATTTCGGACAATTTTTCGACGTCATATTTTGGCTTTTTTGGACGTTTATGCAACATTTTTTGCCATGGCGTGTCTCGGAACGCCATTTAATGTGGTTTTCAACTGTTTTTGGGACATGTCAAATTTTGACATTTTTCGCCATAGTATAGTCTTGGTGTTTTCGGAAGATTCTTCGACATGCCGTATCTTGGTGTTTCTGTACGTGTATGCAACATTGTATGCCATGGCATGTCTTGGCAGGCTATTTAATGTGGTTTTGAGGTGTTTTTGGGACATGTCAAATTTTGACATATTTTGTCATAGTATAGCCTTGGTGTTTTCGGTAATTTCGGACCATTTTTCGACATGCCATATTTTGGCTTTTTTGTACGTTTATGCAACATTGTATGCAATGGCGTGTCTCGGCACGCCATTTAGTGTGGTTTTCAACTGTTTTTGGGACATGTCAAATTTTGACGTTTTTCGCCATAGTATAGCCGTGGTGTTTTCGGTATTTGCGGAAGATTTTTCGACATGCCGATTTTTGGTGTTTTTGGACGTTTATGCAACATTATTTGCCATGGCGTGTCTCGGCACGCTATTTAATGTGGTTTTCAACAGTTTTTGGGACATGTCAAATTTTGACGTTTTTCGCCATAGTATAGCCTTGGTGTTTTCGGTAATTTCGGACCAT
>NW_024696462.1:0-301 GCF_008729295.1 Plectropomus leopardus | reverse complement strand
GATAAAGTTTCTGTGATGTTTCTCCAGAAGCGGTGAACAGGTGTGCAGTGCCAGGTTGCATGAATGAAGGTGTCAGTGCATTTTAGTGAGCAGTGTGAACAGTTTCCAGAGGCTGAGAAGCCCATTTTTTGCATTTTGTGTCCAGTCAGATGAGTTCTATGGAGGATTTTGAATTGTATGAGTTGTAAATTGGCATTTGTTGTCATGAAGAAAATGTTCTGGCAGATTTGGGGCCAGAAGTCGGCATCAGGAGCAATGGAGAGATCAGTTTCCCATTTTTCTGAAGGTATGGAGGGTGATG
>NW_024696461.1:0-1349 GCF_008729295.1 Plectropomus leopardus | reverse complement strand
TAATATATATATAGTTATTTTTTATTATAATTTTTGTGATTCTTCCTTTTCTTTAAACATTTCATCAATTTTATTTTCTTTGAAAAAAGACTTCTTTTCTTTAAAAAAAAAAAAAAAGAAAGAGGCAAATTAAAAAATTGGCTTTTTTCCCTTAAAAATGTATATTTTGTGTTAAGATTTTGTTGGAGTTAATGGTGATCTGTGCATATCACTGAGGGGGTAACAGGCGGTGGTTTGTTTTTCTAATATTCTCCTGCTTCATGCATGTAGACAAAATTTTAAAAACACCTCTCACTGTAACTCAGTCCTAGTTATGATGCACTTTTTTTCTATTTTTCTGTGAGCTAAGTTTAAGCTAAATTAACATATAAAATAGTAATAATGAAGATCATTTCTGGTTGAGATTTGTTGCAGCTTCAGATAAAAAAGTAGCTGAAGTTGCAGAAGAGAAACATGACGGAGAAACTTCTCTCCTCCTCCCTCATCACCTGCAATCAATCTCTTTATACCTGCATCCATCCATCCTCCCCCGGCCTCAGTGTGTGTGTGTGTGTGTGTGTTCCCGGAGGTTGTTCATGTTATAATTAAAAGCAGAGAGGAAAATGATGAATGAATTAAAGACAAAGAGAAGAGGAGGTCAGAGAGGAGAGAAAGTTTACAGCAGACAGAGTATCATTTAGCACACAGAGAAACGTGTGTGTGTGTTACCTTGGTCATGTGACTCTGCCGTGCGGAACATCCTGGTAACCACAGGCGACAGGTCCTCGTAGGCGGAGCCAACGGACTGACAGGTGAGATGGATCAAATCTACAGATGGAACGATTTCATTAAACAGGTTCAAAAACTTTTTTACCAGCACATTTCCACAACTCTCCTCTAACTTGGTGATGTTTTCTGTTTTAAATTTGGGCAATTTTTGAAGACTAAATTGTGAATTTTTTTTTGTTTAAAATTTTTGGGTGATTTTACAGAAAACATGCCTTCAGCAAACATATTTTAAAAATATATATATATATTTTTCCCTCTAAAAATGTAGGTGCTTTTTAATGATGATTAATGAGTGATTTTTTTTTTCTTGGATAATTTTAAAGAAAGCATGCCTTCAGAAGACATGTTTTTAAAAAAATCATATTCTTATCTTAACACTTTTTTCCTTTAAAATTTTTGGTGATTTTTAGAGAAAATATGCCGTCAGAAGACATGCTTTCTCTAGAATAATTTTCTTTTTTTTTTCTTTTCTGAAAGCATCTTTCAAAGGGAATTTTAAGACAATATATATATATATATGACTTTACTGAGGAAATGTGTGTGTGTTGTTGGTCATTAATCAGTGTTTCTTTTGGTGGATT
>NW_024696460.1:0-2127 GCF_008729295.1 Plectropomus leopardus | reverse complement strand
AAGACAGAAGGAGAGCGACTCGAACTTTCTACTTCAGATCTGTTCAGGTATCATTATCTTCATCCTCATCTTCATCATCATCATTATTAGCTCGCGTACAGGAACCCGTAGACCGACAGCAGCAGTCGACACGTGAACAATATCAGCTCACATTGTTTATGTATTTATTTTAATATAAAGTTTATTTGATGGGGACGATGTGAATAAACCGAAGAACTTCCGCCTGTGAGAAACAGGCTGCAGTAACGGTTCTATAGAGATTAAAACTACAGCTTTTAGTAAAGCAATAGTTTTAAATTTTTAGAAAATAGTTTTAGCTTTTAGTAAGAAAACACAGGAGAAGAAAAAAAGAAAAAAATGAAATTAAAAAACAACAGACAAAAAATAATGAAAAGACACGAATGTCAATGTTACATGCAGTTACGACACTCAATGGTAAGACTTTCAAAATGCTCACGTCTCCTTTCATACTTTGGTTAAAAATCTTAATTTCTGGTGTTAATTTTATTTTTCGGTTGGTGGCGTGTTTCATAATTCAGCGCCGCGGGGCTAAGTTTTGAAGACATTTAAAAATCAGTCTGAGAGAGGAAACGTTTGTGGTTCGGTGTGGCACTGATGCCGTCTCAGGTTTTTTTCATTATTTTTAACGGCTGCTCGTACAAAGATGATCAGCTTTGATTTTGTCAAAAGGCTCTAAGCTGTAACACAATAAGAGACGTCCCGAAAAATCACTGCTGCTCTGACCTGTGACTTTCGTTCGTTTTTTGTTTTTTTTTACTGTCTTCTGTTTTCAAGGATTGAACTCGTGTTTCGGATTTGTTCCGTGTGATTTTGTCTTTTTGTCGTGAAATGTTGCCTCGTGTCCCTCTGTGGTTACAGATGACGTCGTTGGAGCAGGTCGGCGAGGAGGTGGTGGGTCAGGCTCGCTGTCCCTTTGAGTCCGGTCAGTCCAACGTGGGACTGTTCGCTGGTGAGTGACTCGTAAAAACTCGTGTTTTTACCAAAAACTGTTTAATAATGCTGCTCGTCCTCACGCTGCAGGGACGCTGTGATTCTGTTTGTCTTTGTGCTCTTTATGTGGTTTGGAAGTCACATGATCTCCTGTGTGTCTCACAGCAACATGTCTCTGTGTGTCTCACAGCAGCATGTCTCTGTGTGTCTCACATCAGCATGTCTCTGTGTGTCTCACATCAACATGTCTCTGTGTGTCTCACATTAACATGTCTCTGTGTGTCTCACATCAGCATGTCTCTGTGTGTCTCACAGCAACATGTCTCTGTGTGTCTCACATCAACATGTCTCTGTGTGTCTCACAGCAGCATGTCTCTGTGTGTCTCACATCAGCATGTCTCTGTGTGTCTCACATCAACATGTCTCTGTGTGTCTCACAGCAGCATGTCTCTGTGTGTCTCACATCAGCATGTCTCTGTGTGTCTCACATCAACATGTCTCTGTGTGTCTCACATTAACATGTCTCTGTGTGTCTCACATCAGCATGTCTCTGTGTGTCTCACAGCAACATGTCTCTGTGTGTCTCACAGCAACATGTCTCTGTGTGTCTCACATCAACATGTCTCTGTGTGTCTCACAGCAGCATGTCTCTGTGTGTCTCACATCAGCATGTCTCTGTGTGTCTCACATCAACATGTCTCTGTGTGTCTCACAGCAACATGTCTCTGTGTGTCTCACATCAGCATGTCTCTGTGTGTCTCACAGCAGCATGTCTCTGTGTGTCTCACAGCAACATGTCTCTGTGTGTCTCACAGCAGCATGTCTCTGTGTGTCTCACATCAGCATGTCTCTGTGTGTCTCACAGCAGCATGTCTCTGTGTGTCTCACATCAGCATGTCTCCGTGTGTCTCTTCAGGTGGAGATTTCTACTCGGCCACTATGACCGACTTCCTGGCCAGTGACGCCGTCATCTACAGAAGTCTGGGGGACGGCCGACCCGTCCTGAGGACCGTCAAGTACGACTCCAAGTGGCTCCGAGGTGTGTCTCACGTGTCTTTATCAGCTCTTTGTTGCAGCAGGTGGTTTAGTTGTCTTCATGTGACGTACGTATCAGTAACTCGGGGCTGGACAGGACTCACCTCTGTGAGACATCAGGACTCACCTCTGTGAGACATC
>NW_024696459.1:0-302 GCF_008729295.1 Plectropomus leopardus | reverse complement strand
TATCGCACATTGTTTTTGCTGTTGCATTTGTTATGAAAGTTAGCAATTTTGTTCTCTTTTGCTGAGCTTAAACCACAAATATATCAACCAAAAAATGAAGATATGAAGACCAAATAAATATTAATCTGCACTGTGACTTAAGATTCTTTCTGCATCTGTCTTTTGGTTTCTTGTGTGTGTGTGTGTGTGTGTGTATAAATACATGTACATACATATGTGTGTGTGTGTGTGTGTGTGTGTGTGTGTGTGTGTGTGTAAAAAAGAAAAGAACAAATATTTAATATAAAAATATGAATGGAATG
>NW_024696458.1:0-273 GCF_008729295.1 Plectropomus leopardus | reverse complement strand
CCCAGACCGGTCAGGGCTTTGGTGGGTGGGGGAGGGTGAAGTGGTGGAGTCAAATCTGTTGAAAAACAAATTTAGCTTGTTGGCCCAGTTCTGGTCTCCAGATTCTGAGCCCCTTCCACTGTCCTTGGAGTGGCCAGAAATGGTTTTCAGGCCCCTCCAGACCTCCCTGGTGTTGCCCCCCTCGAGGCGCTCCTCCAGCTTCCTCCTGTAGCTATCCTTGCCCCTCCGTATCTCCCTCTTCAGCTCCCTCTGCACCCTCCTCAGCTCTTCGCT
>NW_024696457.1:0-373 GCF_008729295.1 Plectropomus leopardus | reverse complement strand
TGTATGCCATTTACTTACACAAATACTCTATATGTGAGATTGATAGCTGCACTAGATAACTAAAATACACGCATTTAGAAGTTAGAATTAGAGGATGATGTTTATTTTTCATAACATACACCACTTTAAAAATAGAGCACATGTTACACTTGAAGAAAAATGGGTTCTTTTTGAAACTTTAAAGCTTTAAAGAACAACATCCAGTTTTTCTATTCCTCTTATTCCTTCATTATTCTGTTCATCCCCTTCTCCCTTTCTCAGTTCATTCCCTATTTTGTAGTAAGTAACTAAAATGCTTAGGGGAAGTGTAATGGATTCAAATTGAAAGTTGACAGAAATATAAAAACTCAAGGAAATTAAGAAAACTTAACTG
>NW_024696456.1:0-537 GCF_008729295.1 Plectropomus leopardus | reverse complement strand
TGTCTTATTTTTGTTTTTATGACTGTCTGGGTTTGAGGTGTGTGGGTGGGGCGTTGTTTTGTTTTATGGTGTTTTTTTCTGTTCCACCACATCACAAAGAGGGTGGGGTGGGACAAAAAACACAGTAACAAACATATTTGTACTTTGCATTTTATATTCGTAAAATAAAATTAAAAAAAGAAAAACTACGTCATAATCTACATTTTGTACATATGCGGTTTTAGAAGCTGCTATATGAAGACCATGTGACACATGTGAAAGCTCCACAGACAGACAGACCTGGAGTTTAGGTGGTTTTATCCACGAAAAGGCTGCTCATTATTATTCTGAGGACTCAAGATTGTGTTGCAGAGAAATCACCTTCAGTCCTCCCACACAGGTGTTTCACTCGTTTGCTTGATTAGACCTCGACTCGGCGCTGAACCTGACGCACGTCACTCTCTCTCTCTCTCACTGTTCATTGTTTTCATATGTTTGTTTTTTGTCTCTTAAATGAAAACTGTGAACAGACAGACATTCAGATCGAGAGAGGGGAAA
>NW_024696455.1:0-480 GCF_008729295.1 Plectropomus leopardus | reverse complement strand
AACATTCTAGAACTGTAACATTCTACAGTAACAGCAAAATTCTACAACTGCAACATTCTAGTTACATCATAACATTCTAGAACTGTAACATTCTTCACTTACATCAACATTCTAGAACTGTAAAATTCTACAGTAACAGCAACATTCTACAACTGTAACATTGTAGTTACATCATAATATTCTAGAGCTTTAACATTCTACATTTACAAAATAACATTCTATTACTTTTACCTTGCAGTTACATCATAACATTCTAGAACTGTAACATTCTACACTGACATCATAACATTCTATTACTTTTACATTCTACAGTTACATTCCAAAACTCTAAAACTGTAATATTCTACAGTCACATGAACAGTCTAGAACTATAACATTTTACAGTAACAGAGACATTCTACAACTATAACATTATACAGTAACAGACATTCTTCAACTGTAACATTGTAGTTACATCATAACATTCTAGAACTTTAACAT
>NW_024696454.1:0-337 GCF_008729295.1 Plectropomus leopardus | reverse complement strand
ATATACATTTATCTCCCGTTAGAGCCTCATTATTTAATCTAAATATGCTTCAGGAAACGTCCAAGTAAAGTGTGAACAGCTGTAACTTTTGTAGAGTCTACCTGCTGAGTCCGAACGCTCTGGCAGACAAACAGTCAGTCCTGGCTGTTTTCGGAGGAAAGGTGTTTGTGTCTTTAGTTCCCTTTTGTCTTTGTGTCTTTGGGTTCCCTGTCCTCTCTGTGAGACTGATGGGAAACACCTGCGTCTCATCATCAGTGATGAACAGGCCGATGCTGCGTTCACATCCTGTTGGAATAATTGGAATAACGACTTTCCCACATGAACGGCCTCTCGTGTC
>NW_024696453.1:0-228 GCF_008729295.1 Plectropomus leopardus | reverse complement strand
TCCATCCTTTTCACTGTCCATTTTGAGTATCTGAGTCCTTTCAGAACATAGGGGATTCCTGAATGACCAATAACCCCCATGTTGATCTCCTAGATACTATCCTAGGAAGAAAGAACACATCAACCAGTATTTTGCAAAACATTACTGCAAAAACACATACAAATGTAAATGTTAATTTCATCAATCTTTCCATTTCCCCCCTTTAATCATATCAATGCCCATGGAGAA
>NW_024696452.1:0-490 GCF_008729295.1 Plectropomus leopardus | reverse complement strand
ACCTCTGTTGTGGAGGCAGCTGCTAAAAGCTGTGGTCCGAAGGTCGCTGGTGCCTGTCTTTGCAAGCATCCTCGCATACCAAAACAAATACTTTGTTTTAGGTACTGCGGGTAGACACCAGTGGGGTGCAGGAAGCCGTCAGGCGTCAGACGGCAACCTACACACCTGTTGGTGGAAACCCAACAGAGAGGTGTTTTCCTAGACTGCACCGGTTGGCCTGAAGGCCATCCTGGTGGAGGATGTGGACATGGAATCCAAGTGGTCCATGTGCAGTACCTCTGTTGTGGAGGAAGCTGCTAAAAGCTGTGGTCCAAAGGTCGCTGGTGCCTGTCTTTGCAAGCAGCCTCGCATACCAAAACAAACACTTTGTTTTAGGTACTGCGGGTAGACACCAGTGGGGTGCAGGAAGCTGTCAGGCATCTGACAGCAACCTACACACCTGCTGGTGGAAACCCAACAGAGAGGTGTTTTTCTAGACTGTACTGGTTGG